>NC_091162.1:2245821-2465821 GCF_040958095.1 Procambarus clarkii | reverse complement strand
CACAAGAAGTTAACCCAGATGTAATCGGACTCACTGAAACAAAACTCTCTGGAATCATAACGAATGCCGTGTTTCCCCAGGAGTATACAGTAATAAGGAAAGAGAGGGAAGGTAGAGGAGGAGGCGGAGTGGCCCTACTCATGAGAAGGGAATGGAGTTTTAAGGAGATGGCCATCCCGGGCTGTGAGGAGTTCAGAGACTACATAGCAGGCACCATAACAATGGGAGGACCAAGAATAGTAGTAGCAGTAATATACAACCCTCCACCAAATGACAGGAGACCCAGTCAAGAGTATGAAAACAACAACAAGGCAGTTAACACTATAATTGAGAGGGCAGCCTCTGCTGCCTGTAGAAATAGATCCCACCTGCTCATCATGGGCGACTTCAATCACGGAAAGATTGACTGGGAGAACAAGGAACCGCATGGAGGCGAGGATACGTGGAGAGCCAAACTATTGGAGGTGGTGACAAGCAACTTTTTAACGCAGCATGTCGGAGAACCCACAAGGATGAGAGGCAATGACGAACCAGCGAGACTCGACCTAGTCTTCACTCTGAACGACTCCGACATAAGAGAAATCGGTTTTGAGGACCCAGTAGGAATGAGCGACCACAGTGTACTGGTGTTTGAGTACTTGATTGAAGAAGGGTTATTGAACTCGAGGAGGGATACCGAAACCAAAAGGTTAGCATACCGAAAGGGAAACTATGAGGGGATAAGAAAATTCCTAACAGATATAGCATGGGAAACAGAGCTCAGGGGGAAGACGGCCCAAGATATGATGGATTACATCACGCAGAAGTGCAAGGACGCAGCAAACAAGTTTGTCCCAGTCCAAAAGGAAAACAGAGAAATGAAGATGAGAAACCCATGGTTTAATCAAAGATGTAGGCTAGCTAAGCAGCAAAGTAAAAGGGCATGGAGAAACTATAGGAATAACAGGACACGGGAGAGCAGAGAAAGATACCAGAATGCCAGGAATGAATATGTCAGGATGAGAAGAGAGGCAGAAAGACAATACGAAAATGACATCGCAAGCAAGGCAAAGACTCAGCCTAAATTGTTGCATAGCCACATTAGGAGAAAAACAACAGTAAAGGAACAGGTTATGAGATTAAGGATAGGGGCGGAAGGATTCACTACAAATGACAAGGAAGTGTGTGAGGAATTGAATAAGAAATTCCAGGAGGTCTTCACCTTAGAACAAGGAGAAATTCCAGAGGTAAGTGAGGGAATAGCTAACCAGGAACCACTGGAAGAGTTTGAGATTACCAGTGGGGAAGTAAGGAAGTGTTTACTAGAGTTGGACGTGACGAAGGCTATAGGCCCAGATGGAATCTCCCCTTGGGTTCTAAAGGAAGGAGCAAGAGAACTGAGCCTACCACTCTCTATAGTGTATAACAAATCACTGGCAACAGGGGAACTGCCAGATACTTGGAAAGCAGCTAACGTAGTCCCGATATACAAGAAAGGGGATAGACAGGAGGCACTGAACTACAGGCCAGTGTCCCTAACCTGCATACCATGCAAGCTGATGGAGAAGATTGTGCGAAAAAAACTAGTGGAGCATCTGGAGCGAAGGAACTTTGTAACACAGCATCAACATGGGTTCAGGGATGGCAGGTCCTGCCTCACAGGGTTACTTGAATTCTACGACCAGGCAACAAAAATAAGGCAAGAAAGAGAAGGGTGGGCAGACTGCATATTTTTGGATTGTCAGAAAGCCTTTGATACAGTGCCACACAAGAGGCTAGTGCGAAAGTTGGAGATGCAGGCTGGAGTGAGAGGGAAGGTACTCCGGTGGATAGAGGAATACCTAAGCAACAGGAGACAACGAGTCTGTGTGAGGGGTGAGGTCTCAGATTGGCGAGACGTCACAAGTGGAGTCCCGCAGGGGTCAGTCCTTGGACCTATACTGTTTCTGGTATATGTAAATGATCTCCCAGAGGGTATAGATTCGTTCCTCTCAATGTTTGCCGACGATGCAAAAATTATGAGGAGGATTGAAACAGAGGATGATAGTAGGAGGCTACAAGATGACCTGGATAGACTGAGTGAATGGTCCAACAAATGGCTGTTGAAGTTCAACCCGAGTAAATGCAAAGTAATGAAACTAGGCAGTGGAAACAGGAGGCCAGGCACAGGATACAGAATAGGAGATGAAGTACTTAATGAAACAGACAGAGAGAAAGATCTAGGAGTTGATATCACACCAAACCTGTCTCCTGAAGCCCACATAAAGAGAATAACGTCTGCGGCATATGCGAGGCTGGCTAACATCAGAACGGCGTTCAGGAACCTGTGTAAGGAATCATTCAGAATCTTGTACACCACATATGTAAGACCAATCCTGGAGTATGCGGCCCCAGCATGGAGCCCGTACCTTGTCAAGCACAAGACGAAGCTGGAAAAAGTCCAAAGGTATGCTACTAGACTAGTCCCAGAACTAAGAGGCATGAGTTATGAGGAAAGGCTGCGGGAAATGCACCTCACGACACTGGAAGACAGAAGAGTAAGGGGGGACATGATCACAACCTACAAAATCCTCAGGGGAATCGACCGGGTAAACAAGGACGAACTTTTCAACACTGGTGGGACGCGAACAAGGGGACACAGGTGGAAGCTGAGTACCCAAATGAGCCACAGAGACGTTAGAAAGAACTTTTTCAGTGTCAGAGTAGTTAGCAAATGGAATGCATTAGGAAGTGATGTGGTGGAGGCTGACTCCATTCACAGTTTCAAATGTAGATATGATAGAGCCCAATAGGCTCAGGAATCTGTACATCAGTTGATTGACGGTTGAGAGGCGGGACCAAAGAGCCAGAGCTCAACCCCCGCAAGCACAATTAGGTAAGTACAATTAGGTAAGTACACACACACACACACACACACACACACACACTCACACACACTCGGGAGACTGACGTCATAATAGGCACACATGTGTCAGTAGGGTCCGCGAATAACATCAATACCTCGAGACATTGAAGTAGTACAGAGACAAGAGACATAGTTTCTTGTCACGGGAGTGTATACAAACGTCGTGATCACGTGTATAGTGAGCTCCTACAGCGGTAGATCAATTAAGAAAACATAAATAAGAGTGGCCAAATCAGTGGTACCGTGGGACAGTTTAGCCAGGACCAACGATTTGCCTTGCCAAGTATTGTGTTGTGAAGTAGATTATAGCATACATAGCGATTGATCCCCCAAAGTGTGGGCACCGCTCAGGAATGTATACTATGTTGCGCATATTGATTGACGGTCAGTGAGGAAGATAGGAACGAATAGTATTCCAGGAACACGTGGAGACAGCCAGGAACACGTGGAGACAGCCAGGAGCACGTGGAGACAGCCAGGAACACGTGGAGACAGCCAGGAGCACGTGGAGACAACATTGATACCAGGGCTGAGGAGACGACAGGCGACCAACCCCGTCATATGGACATCTCCTCAACCTCACCTAGGCTTGCTTACTCGGGGTGAGCTGACGGTAGGTACCCCTCTCTAGGTCATCAATAAAGTGTACAGAGTGACTTAAAATAATTAATTTAAAGTGTACCTGAGATATTTAGACCTACAAACTCCAGTGGCTCATTCCGGGTACAGGTTCTTGACACTTAGATGCTACACAGGTCCTGGTGACCGTCCACCCATCCCACCAACTTCCCACGCATCACACTCTCCCTCCCCCTTATACACAAAGTCCCCGCACACACACACACACACACACACACACACACACACACACACACAGTGTGTGAGCAAAGAGTTACAGTGAGGGTTGAGACCTCAGATTGGCGTGAAGTCACCAGTGGAGTCCCACAAGGCTCTGTACTAGGTCCTATCCTGTTTCTGATATACGTGAACGAACTCTCGGAAGGTATAGACTCATTCCTCTCAATGATTGCTGACGATGCCAAAATTATGAGAAGGATTAAGACAGAGGAGGATCGCTTGAGGCTTCAAGAAGACCTAGACAAACTAAGGGAATGTCGAACAATTGGTTGTTAGAGTTTAACCCAAGTAAATGTAATGTAATGAAGATGAAGAAGCAAGTGAAGTAGGGAACTTAATTCGTGCCAGAAAGACAGAATTACAAACTCTAGCACATGAGTATCACCTAGATGTTCCCCTTGGAGCCAACAAAAGTGACTTGCACAACATTATCTGGGACCACCTCTTAGATGAAGGAATTATAGACTCTGATTCTCACGATAACTACTCTATTGCAGATCGACATGCTCTGGCAGCAATGAAGTTTAAGCTCGAACTAGCGAAAATAGAGCGTGAACAACAAAAAGAAGCTCTACAACAAAAGAAAGAAGCTCTCCAGATAAGGGAACGCGAGGCTGCCCTAAAGAAAGAAGAACAGGAACGCGAGGCTGCCTTAAAGAAAGAAGAACAGGAACGCGAGGCTGCCCTAAAGAAAGAAGAACAGGAACGCGAGGCTGCCCTAAAGAAAGAAGAACAGGAACGCGAGGCTGCCCTAAAGAAAGAAGAACAGGAACGCGAGGCTGCCCTAAAGAAAGAAGAACAGGAACGCGAGGCTGCCCTAAAGAAAGAAGAACAGGAACGCGAGGCTGCCCTAAAGAAAGAAGAACAGGAACGCGAGGCTGCCCTAAAGAAAGAAGAACAGGAACGAGAGGTTGCCATACAACGTGAGCGTGTGAGGGTACAGCTTGAAACAAGAAAACGTGACCTGGAGATACAACGTGAGCACGATAAACAGCAAGCTGAAAGGGCTCTAGTTTATCGTCAATAAGAATTCAACCTGGAAACTACACATCACAATCAGCGCCAACAAGCTACAGCTAGTCTCTCAGTAAGTTTCAATGTCTCCCATGCAAGTAAGTTAATGCCACCATTCGTTGAGACAGAGATAGATGTGTTTTTTACTACTTTTGAGGCCCTAGCTGAAAAACTTAGCTGGTCTGAAGATCAATGGTCTACCCTTCTCAGAGTGCATCTCACAGGTAGAGCTGCGGTTACTCTCAGTACCTTAGCATCTGAGAATGACTACCAGACCCTGAAGCAAGCAGTTTTAGACGCCTACCTTCTCTCCACCGAAAGCTACAGACGAAAATTCCGAGATTATCTAAAGGCAAGTACCACCACCTTTTTTAGAATTTGCCAATACTAAGAAAAGATATTTTATGAAATGGCTGGAAGCAGCACATGTCTGTACATTTTAAGAACTCGTCAACCTCATTCTAGTTGAGGAATTCTTTAGACGTGTTCCCCCTTCCATCTGTTTATATTTAGCAGACAAAGAAGAAACCAACTACATCAGATGTGCGAAGTCGGCTGACACCTACAGTCTTATACACCGACTAACACCTGACCCACCTTCCAGTAAGAAGTCTTGGTCTAGTTATGACAAAGTGATGCGAGCTCAAAGTGATGCGATCAGGCGAGCTCTCAATTGTATTGTAAGTATTGCAAGCTCTATGGACATACCATAGATAAATGTGGAAAAGCCCAATACAAAGGCTATAGTGAAACTCCTAAACCCAAACCGACTCCTCCAAAGTCCGGTAAGCCTGTGATGAATGTTGGTGTTCCTGTTAATGATCTTTCTCTCTTCAGCAAACACCTGGATCCTGGAACTGTCTCTGCCAACAGTACAGATTCGGAGGGACGTTTCAAACTGAAGATCTTGAGGGACACGGCGGCTCTTCAGTCAATAATATTGAAATCGGCTGTGCCTAACATCACCTACACCAGGGAAATCGTCCTTATCACTGACCTCACTGCTACCACTCCGTATCCACTCGCCAGAGTTCACCTGGATTGTCCTTTCGTGACCGATGAAGTTCAAGTCTCCATCAGGGAACAGCCTTTTCCCATGTCAGGGGTACAACTTCTCCTGGGCAACGACTTGGCCGAAGATCTGCAACCTTTCAACCTGAAAGGTTTTGTTTCATGGACAAACCCCAGGTATGTGACTCTGTAGTGGACAACCCCATCTTGAAGTACGTTCCAGCAGAGGTCCAAGAAAGTGATGAAGTCTCTCCTCCGGTTTTGGTGACCACCCGTGCACAAGCTGCACGCCCGCAACCAGCTGACTCTACTGCAACCGCTGTCCCTCAAGACCATCAGAATCTACCAGTACGTAAATTACTGGTGCGTAATTTACGTACCAGTAATTTACGGTACGAGCTGTCAACCGCGTCATCTACGGCCTAGATCACACCTACGCCTACTTGGAAGACATCGTTGGGGCAACTAACACCTGGAGCGAACATCTGCTCCAGCTGCAACGATTGTTCTCCAAGCTCTGGACAGCTGGCCTTACCATCAACTTGGGCAAGTCTACCTTTGCCAAAGGTAAAGTGCATTATCTGGGTCATGTGATAGGGAGTGGCAGCATAGCTCCTTTAACAGTTCACACTCAAGCCATTCAGTATTACCCACAACCTACGACCAGGAAGCAGCTCCTGCGCTTCCTTGGACTTGCATCTTACTATCGTAGGTTTGTGAAGAATTTTAGTACGGTAGCGACACTCTTGATTAATCTGACCAGCCCCAAGCAACGGTATCATTGGACCATTCAACAGACTGTTGCCTTTGAACAACTTAAATCTCTGCTATGTTCTGATCCCATTCTCGCCTTTCCAGATATTACGAAGCCTCATTATAGCACGTCAAAACAATATAGCAATCATTTAACACGTATGGCACTTGGAGATATTAATTGAAGCTGCCTCGTATGGGCCAATAGGCCTTCTGCAGTTACCTTCTTTCTTATAATTCCTTTCCTCCACTTATTTTTGGTGGTCAGGTGATCTGCCCAGGCGGATATAAAGGTCTGATCAGCAATCTTATCTTCATTCTACTTTGCTCTGATGAAGGCGAATTAGCCGAAAACGCGTTAAGCATTTTCTATTTTTCACATGTGGTTATTCTGCATACTTGGATCAGTGTTTTTGTGATCATATATATATATATATATATATATATATATATATATATATATATATATATATATATATATATATATATATATATATATATATATATGTGCATTATCAATCTAAACCAAAGATGCATCAAAAACGCCTGGAAATCGAAATGCTTCTGGACGATATCCATAAGCTAGAAGACAACAAAAAAGTCATCACCACTGACACACTTCAAGCTGAACTACTTGCAGAGGCAGGGAAAAAACGAGGAACATATTCATCTACAATCTTAACCCCACGACTCAAAGAAGCAGCGAAACAACTAAAAAATCTGAAAGACGTAACAATAAGAAAAGCCGACAAAACAGCAGCATATGTATTGATTCCTACCCATGAATACATGAACAAAATTAGCGACATCCTAAGTGACGACTCCAAATTTCAACGAATCACGAGGAACCCCGTAGAAGACCTTAAGCGGAAAGTAAACAAAACAATTACAGCAATCAACGCAAAGAAAGGTAGTGTGCATTTCAATAAACTTCAAGGCGACTATGGCTTAGGATATGCCTACGGCAATGTTAAGACGCATAAACCAGGTAACCCACTACGCCCTATAATCAGCCAAATACCAACCCCAACTTATCACCTGGCAAAGAAACTCAATGAACTCCTAACTCCATACACTCCAAGTAAGTTTAGTCTACAATCATCAGCAGATTTCCTAGAATTGATCAAATCTACCCAGCCCGATGGAATCATCGCTTCCCTGGACGTTGAATCCCTTTTTACCAACGTCCCAGTCGACACAACCATAGGAATGATACTGGACAGAGTATACAGAGACGAGAGCACCCCCAAATTAGACATACCTGAGCCACACTTGAAAAGTCTTCTCGAAGCATGTACAAAGGAAGCCCCTTTCATCAGTCCACAAGGAGACATGTATTTACAAATAGACGGAGTAGCAATGGGCTCCCCCTTAGGAGTTTTATTTGCTAATTTTTATATGGGAACCATCGAAGATAGGGTCTTCAGTAGCAGACAAAAACCAACTGTATACTGCCGTTATGTAGATGACATATTCGTAATAGTAAAAGACTCAGATGAACTAATTGACCTAAAAAGACACCTAGAGAGAGAGTCAGTACTCCGATTTACACATGAAAATAGTGAAAATAACAGTCTGCCATTCTTGGATGTACTAATAACAAAAACAGGAACCTCTTTAAGCACCAACGTATATACCAAGCCCACCAACATAGGATTATGCCTGAACGGTAGAAGTGAGTGCCCCCAAAGATACAAAGCCAGTGTTCTCAATGCTTATATTCGTCGAGCGCTTACCCACTGCTCTGAATGGAGCAACGTGAGTAGAGAGTTTGAAAGAGTAACTCAGGTATTGGTGAACAACGGATACAGCAACGCGGAAATAAACGCTGCTATAAGAAGACACTTGGACCGTTGGTATAATTCAGAACCTAGAACAGAAACCACAACACCCCCAATAAAATTATATTACAAATCAACCATGCACAGTGAACATATATATATATATATATATATATATATATATATATATATATATATATATATATATATATATACATATATATATATATATATATATATATATATATATATATATATATATATATATATATATATATATATATATATATATATATATATATATATATATATATAACTGAAAACTCACACCCAAGAAGTGACTCGAACCCATACTCCCAGAAGCAACGCAACTGGTATGTGCAAGACGCCTTAATCCACTTGACCATCACGACCGGACATAATGAGGTGATAGCCGAGGCTATTTGAACCACCCCACCGCCGGCACTCGGATAGTAATCTTGGGCATAGCATTTTACCAAATCACCTCATTCTTTGGGGCACACGTGAGGAACACAAATGCGAACAAGCCTGAATGGTCCCCAGGACAATATGCAACTGAAAACTCACACCCCAGAAGTGACTCGAACCCATACTCCCAGAAGCAACGCAACTGGTATGTACAAGACGCCTTAATCCACTTGACCATCACGACCGGACGTAATGAGGTGATAGCCGAGGCTATTTGAACCACCCCACCGCCGGCACTCAGATAGTAATCTTGGGCATAGCATTTTACCAAATCACCTCATTCTTTGGGGCACACGTGAGGAACACAAATGCGAACAAGCCTGAATGGTCCCCAGGACAATATGCAACTGAAAACTCACACCCCAGAAGTGACTCGAACCCATACTCCCAGAAGCAACGCAACTGGTATGTACAAGACGCCTTAATCCACTTGACCATCGCGACCGGACATAATGAGGTGATAGCCGAGGCTATTTGAACCACCCCACCGCCGGCACTCGGATAGTAATCTTGGGCATAGCATTTTACCAAATCACCTCATTCTTTGGGGCACACGTGAGGAACACAAATGCGAACCAGCCTGAATGGTCCCCAGGACAATATGCAACTGAAAACTCACACCCCAGAAGTGACTCGAACCCATACTCCCAGAAGCAACGCAACTGGTATCTACAAGACGCCTTAATCCACTTGACCATCACGACCGGACATAATGAGGTGATAGCCGAGGCTATTTGAACCACCCCACCGCCGGCACTCAGATAGTAATCTTGGGCATAGCATTTTACCAAATCACCTCATTCTTTGGGGCACACGTGAGGAACACAAATGCGAACAAGCCTGAATGGTCCCCAGGACAATATGCAACTGAAAACTCACACCCCAGAAGTGACTCGAACCCATACTCCCAGAAGCAACGCAACTGGTATGTACAAGACGCCTTAATCCACTTGACCATCACGACCGGACATAATATGTCCGGTCGTGATGGTCAAGTGGATTAAGGCGTCTTGTACATACCAGTTGCGTTTTATATATATATATATATATATATATATATATATATATATATATATATATATATATATATATATATATATATATATATATATATATATATATATATATATATATATATATATATATGTCGTACCTAGTAGCCAGAACTCACTTCTCAGCCTACTATTCAAGGCCCGATTTGCCTAATAAGCCAAGTTTTCCTGAATTAATATATTTACTATAATTTTTTTTTTATGAAATGATAAAGCTACCCTTTTCACTATGTATGAGGTCAATTTTTTTTATTGGAGTTAAAATTAACGTAGATATATGACCGAACCTAACCAACCCTACCTAACCTATATATATAGGTAAGGTTAGGTTAGGTAGCCAAAAAAAGCTAGGTTAGGTTAGGTTAGGTAGGTTAGGTAGACGAAAAAACATTAATTCATGAAAACTTGGCTTATTAAGCAAATCGGGCCTTGCATAGTAGGCTGAGAAGTGAGTTCTGGCTACTAGGTACGACATATATATATATATATATATATATATATATATATATATATATATATATATATATATATATATATATATATATATATATATATATATATATATTATATATATATATGTCGTACCTAGTAGCCAGAACGCACTTCTCAGCCTACTATGCAAGGCCCGATTTGCCTAATAAGCCAAGTTTTTATGAATTAATATATTTTCTCTAATTTTTTTCTTATGAAATGATAAAGCTTCCCATTTCATTATGTATGAGGTCAATTTTTTTTTATTGGAGTTAAAATTAACGTAGATATATGACCGAACCTAACCAACCTTACCTAACCTAACCTAACCTATCTTTATAGGTTAGGTTAAGTTAGGTAGCCAAAAAAGTTAGGTTTGGTTAGGTTAGGTAGGTTAGGTAGTCGAAAAACAAATTATTCATGAAAACTTGGCTTATTAGGCAAATCGGGCCTTGCATAGTAGACTGAGAAGTGCGTTCTGGCTACTAGGTACGACATATATACATATACATATATATGTCGTACCTAATAGCCAGAACGAACTTCTCAGCCTACTATGCAAGGCCCGATTTGCCTAATAAGCCAAGTTTTCATGAATTAATGTTTTTTCGACAACCTAACCTACCTAACCTAACCTAACCTAACATTTTCTGCTACCTAACCTAACCTAACCTATAAAGATAGGTTAGGTTAGGTTAGGTAGGGTTGGTTAGGTTCGGTCATATATCTACGTTAATTTTAACTCCAATAAAAAAAATTGACCTCATATATAATGAAATGGGTAGCTTTATCATTTCATAAGAAAAAAATTTGAGAAAATATAATAATTCATGAAAACTTGGCTTATTAGGCAAATCGGGCCTTGCATAGTAGGCTCAGAAGTGCGTTCTGGCTATTAGGTACGACATATATATATATATATATATATATATATATATATATATATATATATATATATATATATATATATATATATATATATATATATATATATATATATATGTATATATATATATATATATATATATATATATATATATATGTATATATATATGTATATATATATATATGTGTCGTACCTAGTAGCCAGAACGCAATTCTCAGCCTACTATGCAAGGCCCGATTTGCCTAATAAGCCAAGTTTTCATGAATTAATTGTTTTTCGACTACCTAACCTACCTAACCTAACCTAACCTAACTTTTTCAGCTACCTAACCTAACCTAACCTATAAAGATAGGTTAGGTTAGGTTAGGTAGGGTTGGTTAGGTTCGGTCATATATCTACGTTAATTTTAACTCCAATAAAAAAATTTGACCTCATACATAATGAAATGGGTAGCTTTATCATTTCATAAGAAAAAAATTAGAGAAAATATATTAATTCAGGAAAACTTGGCTTATTAGGCAAATCGGGCCTTGCATAGTAGGCCGAGAAGTGAGATCTGGCTACTAGGTACGACATATGTATATATATATATGTATATATATATATATATATATATATATATATATATATATGTCGTACCTAGTAGCCAGAACGCACTTCTCGGCCTACTATGCAAGGCCCGATTTGCCTAATAAGCCAAGTTTTCATGAATTAATTGTTTTTCGACTACCTGACCTAACCTAACCTAACTTTTTCGGCTACCTAACATAACCTAACCTATAAAGATAGGTTAGGTAGGGTTGGTTAGGTTCGATCATATATCTACGTTAATTTTAACTCCAATTAAAAAAAATTGACCTCATACATAATGAAATGGGTAGCTTTATCATTTCATAAGAAAAAAATTTGAGAAAATATATTAATTCAGGAAAACTTGGCTTATTAGGCAAATCAGGCCTTGCATAGTAGGCCGAGAAGTGCGTTCTGGCTACTAGGTGCGACATATATATATATATATATATATATATATATATATATATATATATATATATATATATATATATATATGTCGTACCTAATAGCCAGAACGCACTTCTCAGCCTACTATTCAAGGCCCGATTTGCCTAATAAGCCAAGTTTTCATGAATTAATGTTTTTTCGTCTACCTAACCTAACCTAACCTAGCTTTTTTTGGCTACCTAGCCTAACCTTACCTATAAATATAGGTTAGGTTAGGTTAGGTAGGGTTGGTTAGGTTCGGTCATATATCTACGTTAATTTTAACTCCAATAAAAAAAAATTGACCTCATACATAGAGAAAAGGGTTGCTTTATCATTTCATAAGAAAAAAATTATAGTAAATATATTAATTCAGGAAAACTTGGCTTATTAGGCAAATCGGGCCTTGAATAGTAGGCTGAGAAGTGAGTTCTGGCTACTAGGTACGACATATATATATATATATATATATATATATATATATATATATATATATATATATATATATATATATATATATATATATATATATATATATATATATTGTCCCCAGGACAATATATATTGTCCTGGGGACCATTCAGGCTTGTTCGCATATATATATATATATATGTCGTACCTAGTAGCCAGAACGCACATCTCCGCCTACTATGCAAGGACTGATTTGCCTAATAAGCCAAGTTTTCCTGAATTAATATATTTTCTCTATTTTTTTTTCGTTTGAAATGATAAAACTACCCATTTCATTATGTATGAGGTCAATTTTTTTTATTGGAGTTAAAATTAACATAGATATATGACCGAACCTAACCAACCCTACCTTACCTAACCTAACCTATCTTTATAGGTTAGGTTAGGTTAGGTAGCCGAAAAAGTTAGGTTAGGTTAGGTAGCCGAAAAAGTTAGGTTAGGTTAGGTAGCCGAAAAAGTTAGATTAGGTTAGGTTAGGTAGTCGAAAAACAATTAATTCATGAAAACTTGGCTTATTAGGCAAATCGGGCCTTGCATAGTAGGCTGAGAAGTGCGTTCTGGCTACTAGGTACGACAAAAGAACATAAGAACAAAGGTAACTGCAGAAGGCCTATTGGCCCATACGAGGCAGCTCCTATCTATAACCACCTAATCCCACTCATATGCTTGTCCAACCCGCGCTTGAAACAATCGAGGGACCCCACCTCCACCACGTTACGCGGCAATTGGTTCCACAAATCAACAACCCTGTTAATGAACTAGTATTTACCCAAGTCTTTCCTAAATTTAAACTTTTCCAATTTATACCCATTGTTTCGCGTTCTGTCTTGTGTTGATATTTTTAATACCCTATTAATATCCCCCCTGTTATGTCCATTCATCCACTTGTAAACCTCTATCATGTCACCCCTAACTCTTCGCCTTTCCAGTGAATGCAACTTAAGCTTTGTTAATCTTTCTTCATATGAAAGATTTCTAATTTGGGGAATTAACTTAGTCATCCTACGTTGGACACGTTCAAGTGAATTTATATCCATTCTATAATACGACGACCAAAACTGAACTGCATAATCTAAATGGGGCCTAACCAGAGCAAGATATAGCTTAAGAACCACACCAGGAGTCTTGTTACTAACGCTTCGATTAATAAATCCCAGTGTCCTATTCGCCTTATTACGAACATTCATGCATTGATCCTTTTGTTTTAAATTCTTATTAATCATAACTCCCAGATCCCTTTCGCAATCCGACTTTGCAATCTCAACACCATCTAGCTCGTATCTTGTAACTCTATCATCATTACCTAGCCTCAGAACTTTACATTTATCAGCATTAAACTGCATTTGCCAATCCTTTGACCATTTCAAAACCCTATCTAGATCAACTTGAAGTGATAGTGAGTCCTCCTCCGAATTAATTTCCCTACCGATTTTCGTATCATCGGCAAATTTGCAAATGTTGCTACTCAAACCTGAATCTAAATCATTTATATATATTATAAACAACAGAGGTCCCAGGACAGAGCCCTGAGGTACTCCACTAACAACATTATCCCACTCTGACTTAACCCCATTTATACTAACTCTCTGTTTCCTTTGGAATAGCCATGCCCTAATCCAACTTAATATAGCACCCCCAATACCATGAGCTTCTATTTTTTTAATTAGTCTTTCATGTGGCACTGTATCAAAAGCTTTGCTAAAGTCAAGGTACACAACATCACAATCCTTACCACTATCAACTGCCTCAACTATGCTGGAATAAAAAGTTAGCAAATTTGTTAAACATGAACGGCCATTTGTAAAACCATGTTGCGACTCATTTATTAATTTATGTTTTTCAAGATGGAGACGAATTGTATTTGCAATTTTTGATTCAAGTAACTTTCCCACAATAGACGTTAGGCTAATTGGCCGATAGTTTGATGCAAGTGATCTATCTCCTTTCTTAAAAATTGGTACCACATTAGCTACCTTCCATGACTCTGGCACTCTGCCTGACTCTATTGATTTATTAAATATGGTAGACAGTGGCTCGGAAAGCTCCTCTTTGCATTCTTTAAGCACCCTGGCAAACACGTCATCCGGCCCTGGGGATTTGTTTGGTTTTAGTTTTTCTAATTGTTTAATTACATCCTCCCTGGTAACTGCTAAACTAGTCAACCTGTCCTCATCCCCACCCACATAGACTTGTTCGGCTGAAGGCATATTGTTAAGGTCTTCTTTAGTAAATACAGATATAAAATATTCGTTAAAAATACTACTCATCTCCTTGTCATTATCCGTTATTTGACCTGTTTCAGATTTTAATGGACCTATCCTTTCCCTAGTCTTAGTTCGATATAACTGAAAAAACCCTTTAGGATTTGACTTTGCTTGCTCTGCTATGCGAACTTCATAGTTTCTTTTTGCTTTCCTAATCTCTTTTTTAACATTTCTAACCAGTTGTAAGAATTCCTGTTCTAAACTGACTTCCCCATTCTTAATCCTTTTGTACCAAGCTCTCTTTTTACCTATAAGGTTCTTTAAATTATTTGTTATCCACTTATGGTCATTAGTATTCGATCTATTAAATTTGTATGGTATACTACGTTCCTGTGCTTTGTTTAGAATATTCTTAAATAAGTTATATATTAAATCCACATCGAAATCCCCTTTTACGTCACCTATCGCTGGGTTCATGTCTCGCTCCAAGACCGGCCCACACCCCATACCCAAGACTTTCCAATCTGTTTGACCCAAAAAATTTCTTAGGCTATTAAAATCAGCTTTTCGAAAATCTGGCACTTTAACAGAATTTTCTCCTACAGGTCTATTCCATTCTATGCTAAATCTGATTACCTTGTGATCACTGTTCCCTAGCTCACTCCCTATTTCGATGTCATTAATTTGTGTTTCCCTGTTAGTTAACACTAAATCTAAAATATTATTTTCCCGCGTTGGTTCCTTAATGTGTTGCGTAAGAAAGCAATCGTCAATTAATTCTAGAAAATATTCTGCTTCACTATTCCCTGTTTTGTTCACCCAGTTTATTCCACTAAAATTAAAGTCACCCATGACATAAATACTGTTAGATCTAGATGCTCTAGATATTTCATCCCATAGATGCTTTGCTTCCATTCTGTCTAAATTTGGTGGCCTATATATAACTCCTATTATAATATTATTTGCTTTTTCGTTTAATTCTATCCAAATAGTTTCTGTGTGTGGCTCAGTTTTGATTCCCTCTTTGAGACTACATTTCAAATTGTCCCTAACATATATGGCTACTCTCCCTCCTCGTCTAATATATCTATCTGTGTGAAATAGTTTAAATACATTTATTTGATATTCAGCTAATAGTTCTCTATTTTCTACATTCATCCACGTTTCGGTAAGTGCAATAATATCTATTTTTTCTGTGCAGACAAGAGCATTTAATTCATTTATTTTATTTCTTAGACTTCTACTGTTAGTGTAATATACCCTAAGTGAATTGTTACTTTGAGGCCCTTTTCTTTCCCTGATCATTTTGCCAATTCTTTTCTCCCACGAACACATACTTTTATTACCTCCTTCCTCCAAATCAATTCCCATACCACTATCTACTAACAGTTTAAACCCAAACAAACACCTCTAACCACTGGTTCCAACGAGTTCGCAACAGCAACAACCCCAGCCCTCGATAGATGCACCCCATCACGAGCATACATTTCATTTCTTCCATAGAAGTGTTCCCAGTTGTCTATGAAAGATATTGCATTTGATTTGCAATATCTTTCCAGCCGGCAATTAACACCAAGTGCCCTCGACATCCATTCATTTCCCACTCCCTTTCTTGGAAGAATGCCACATATGATCGGGATTCCTCCCTTGCTCCTAACTAATTCAATGGCTGTCCTGAATCTCTGTATTAGTTCCCCACTCCTAACTCGCCCAACATCATTACCCCCTGCACTAATACAAATAATGGGTTTGTTCCCATTTCCCGTCATAATATCATTCATGTTTCCAACAATATCACCAATTCCAGCTCCCGGATAGCAAACCCTTAATCTGTTCCCCCTATCTCTGGCAAAAAACGTTCTGTCTAAATACCTCACCTGGGAATCTCCCACAACCAAAATTCGCTTCGGTACCTCCTTAACGTTCTGAGCAGCCTGAGGGGCCTGCGCTCCGCCGCTCTTTGCTGATTTTCATTCCAAAATCAGAAGGGAAATTAAGTTGGAGGAGGACTCACTATCACTTCAAGTTGATCTAGATAGGGTTTTGAAATGGTTAAAGGATTGGCAGATGCAGTTTAATGCTGATAAATGTAAAGTTCTGAGGCTAGGTAATGGTGATAGATTTACAAGATACGAGCTAGATGGTTTTGAGATTGCGAAAGGGATCTGGGAGTTATGGTTAGTAAGAATTTAAAACAAAAGGATCAATGCATGAATGTTCGTAATAAGGCAAATCGGACACGCGGATTTATTAATCGCAGCGTTAGTAACAAGACACCTGGTGTGGTTCTTAAGCTATATCTTTCTCTGGTTAGGCCCCATTTAGATTATGCAGTTCAGTTTTGGTCGCCGTATTATAGAATGGATATAAATTCACTTGAACGTGTCCAGCATAGGATGACTAAGTTAATTCCCCAAATTATAAATCTTTCATATGAAGAAAGATTAACAAAGCTTAAGTTGCATTAACTGGAAAGGCGAAGAGTTAGGGGTGACATGATAGAGGTTTATAAGTGGATGAATGGACATAACAAAGGGGATATTAATAAGGTATTAAAAGTATCAACACAATACAGAACACGAAACAATGGGTATAAATTGGATAAGTTTAGATTTAGAAAAGACTTGGGTAAATACTGGTTCAGTAACAGGGTTGTTGATTTGTGGAACCAATTGCAGCATAACATGGTGGAGGTGGGGGCCCTCGATTGTTTCAAGCTTGGGTTGGACATGTATATGATTGGGATTGGGTGGTTATAAATAGGAGCTGCCTGGCATGGGCCAATAGGCCTTCTGCAGTTGCCTTTGTTCTTATGTTCTTATATATAATTCAAACGGCTTTTCATTTTATATGCCTGCATTTGGGTGAGGTGATATGTTACAACAGTTTTGGATGAGGTGAAAAAAAAACTTTCAACACAAGATGGAACACGAAATATTGGGTAAAGTTAAAGGGGAAGAATGGAAGTAAATGCAAAGGGCCTTCTTTTCTTACACAAAGGACTCTCATAAGGTTTGGTGCTTAAAGATTCAACTGCTGCACTACAATATTAATAAACTTATTGAGATATGAGGCGTTGCCTCGCTTTATAACCGACAGACAGACATATAGGATATTAACATCATACAAGTATACAATTGGCCAATTAATACTCAATAACATCAATATACTTCTCTGACTGCCGGAATGCCTGTCTGACAGTGTGGCAGACTTGATAACTCTCTTGTCGCGAGTTTAGGCACGATATTTTATATAACAGCTTTGCTGTAGATTGTTGTTGTAGCGTTGCTACGTGATTTTACTTTAAACTGTGTTGCAGAAGGATGATAGTTGATGGTGAAGGTGGAGTCAAGTCACTGTGTGCTCCACTCTACACTTATAGATATAAATGTTCTAGGGATTTTCCTTGTAGATATATTGTCCAGGTACTACCCCAGTTCTAGAGAGTGTTCACAGGTGATAAAGATAATTAGATAAGGTGTCCTGCGCTAGTAAAGTTCGCTAAGGATCATAAGAACAAAGGCAACTGCAGAAGGCCTATTGGCCCATACGAGGCAGCTCCTATTTATAACCACCCAATCCCACTCATATACTTTTCCAACCCGCGCTTGAAACAATCGAGGGACCCCACCTCCAGCACGTTACGCGGTAATTGGTTCCACAAATCAACAACCCTGTTACTGAACCAGTATTTACCCAAGTCTTTCCTAAATCTAAACTTATCCAATTTATACCCATTGTTTCGTGTTCTGTCTTGTGTTGATACTTTTAATACCCTATCACTTGTTCACTGTGTTGTAAACAAACGCGCTCTGCCCGCGGGGTGTGGTAGGCGCTTCTTCTTCCCCAGATGCTCCTCCCTCTCCCTTGAGGGGTAGCTTTCAATGAATATTGATTGATTATTTTTACCGTCTAGACTTATGATTGAGATAAGATATGATTATAATAAAATTAGATATAGGATATAAAGATTATAAGTACTTGATAGTACCACTGATTCTTATTAAGGATTCGATTTATAATCCCTACCGGAAGCGATTAATGTTCCAATAGTTTTTTAATTAAGAAATCCTTCTAGAAGCTTCTGGATCCTTGAGAGATCATGCACAAAGTCACGTAGGCACCTATAGGGCCCTATGGCGTCCATGATCCAAGTGGCATTGTCATCTAGGATCAAGATGTATAATGAATCTATAATGATTTTGATATGATTTGATACGATTTTGATACGATTTAGATATGATACAGAAATAATTCATTTCTTAGATGATAATATAGGAAGGTGGGTAAAATTTCCCACATATGCGGTCATATTCAGTGAGACATGTTTAAAAGAAAACCTGCTGCCAGTATACACCAATATATATATATATATATATATATATATATATATATATATATATATATATATATATATATATATTGGTGTATACTGGCAGCAGGTTTTCTTTTAAACACGTCTCACTGAATATGACCGCATATGTGGGAAATTTTACCCACCTTCCTATATTATCATCTAAGAAATGTATATATATATATATATATATATATATATATATATATTGGTGTATACTGGCAGCAGGTTTTCTTTCAAACATGTTTCATTGAATATGACCGCATATTCTGTATTTATTATTTTCTGGTTTAGGGCTTCTATCCCTCTAACTATTTTCTTAGCATCAGGGCTTAATTGAAATAGGAGTTCTCCAAAACTCATTTTCGTACTTTTAAGGTGAAGAAAAGAAGTGATTTACTATAGAGTGTATTACACTTATTTGTATAATTTGCACGACGTTTCGAACCTCCATGGTTCATTCTCAAGTGAATAGATCTTACAATACTAGTTGATTTTATACCCGCATTAGGTCAGGTGATAATACAATGAAGGTGAAAACATGGGGGGATACATAAGGGATAAACATAGGGGCTGCAGAAGGCTTATTGGCCCATACGAGCCAATAATTATATTACAATTATATTACAAATCAACCATGCACAGTGAACATATAAAAGAGGAAAGAATAATGAAAGAAATAATCCATAAAGGAGTAAAAAGCACTACTCCTAACCAAAACATAAACCTGATAATATTCTACAAAACCAAGAAAACTTCCGAACTCCTTATCAAAAACAGCCCGAAGCCGACGGAGAACCCTCTACAGCAGTCAAGCGTTGTATACATGTACACTTGCCCCCACGAAGGAAGTAACCTTCAATGTAAGTACATAGGTATGACGTCGACCAAACTGACGAGGCGTTTGACATGCCATCTTCAATCTGGTGCCCCTAGGAATCACATGAGACAAGCCCATGACATTACTCTAACAAGAGAAATGTTGAACAAGAATACTTGCATAATAGACAAAACCCAAGATTCAAGAAGATTACAAATTCTTGAGGCAATTCACATAAGAATAG
Source organism: Procambarus clarkii (assembly GCF_040958095.1). Taxonomy (NCBI): domain Eukaryota; kingdom Metazoa; phylum Arthropoda; class Malacostraca; order Decapoda; family Cambaridae; genus Procambarus; species Procambarus clarkii. The sequence continues at coordinate 2,445,530 of NC_091162.1, read as the reverse complement.
AGCGACCTACCATGAACACCCAAATCACGGAACTATTTACTCTACCCACCATGAGAGTAAGGACAAGACAAGAACATATCGATGCCAACACAGAAGACAATGTCCAACATAACAGGCCAATTACACTGGATTAATCTTTGTGTTTAGATAGGAGATGCCTCGTATGGGCCAATAAGCCTTCTGCAGCCCCTATGTTTATCCCTTATGTATCCCCCATGTTTTCACCTTCATTGTATTATCACCTGACCTAATGCGGGTATAAAATCAACTAGTATTGTAAGATCTGTTCACATGAGAATGAACCATGGAGGTTCGAAACGTCGTGCAAATTATACAAATAAGTGTAATACACTCTATAGTAAATCACTTCTTTTCTTCACCTTAAAAGTACGAAAATGAGTTTTGGAGAACTCCTATTTCAATTAAGCCCTGATGCTAAGAAAATAGTTAGAGGGATAGAAGCCCTAAACCAGAAAATAATAAATACAGAATATGCGGTCATATTCAATGAAACATATATATATATATATATATATATATATATATATATATATATATATATATATATATATATATATATATATATATATATATATATATATATATATATATATATATATATATATATATATGTCGTACCTAATAGCCAGAACGCACTTCTCGGCCTACTATGCAAGGCCCGATTTGCCTAATAAGCCAAGTTTTCCTGAATTAATATATTTTCTCTAACTTTTTTCTTATGAAATGACAAAGCTACCCATTACATTACGAATGAGGTCAATTTTTTTTTATTGGAGTGAAAATTAACGTAGATATATGACCGAACCTAACCAACTCTACCTAACCTAACCTAACCTATCTTTATAGGTTAGGTTGGGTTAGGTAGCCGAAAAAGTTAGGTTAGGTTAGGTAGGTTAGGTAGTCGAAAAAACATTAATTCATGAAAACTTGGCTTATTAGGCAAATCGGGCCTTGCATAGTAGGCTGAGAAGTGCGTTCTGGCTACTAGGTAGCCAGAACGTGATATGAAATGAGATGTCGATGCTTTGGTGACTTGATGTGAGGCTAACAGGATGTCATGACCTTACTTGCTAACAAACTGAGTCACAGAAGTAGTGAGAGAGGGTTGTGCTTTATTGAGGTCTTGGCAGTAGGAACCCTAACTGTGTGCTCCTTCAAGAGGAGGGAATCAAGCAGGCGCTTATGTGTGGAGCCTGCTGGACGACTGTGTGAGCTCAAGTCAAGATTGGAAGAGCTGTGAGACAAACATTAACAAAATTTGTTGGACGTCTTAGAGAGGACGCCATTTTGGGGAGCGCCGGAGCTGAGTGCCCCGAGCTTCAAAATCTGTGGTAAGCTCATTAATCAGTTGTTAGAGTAGCTCTCAGTGCTTGATCGTGTGCCCAGAAATCATTATGAACTCATGTGTATGTTGAATACATATATAATTAAGACAGTGAGCCAAAATAAGGAGTTTGAGATCGGAGGACTTGCTGGAGAGATGAGTGGTACATCTTCTTTCGATGCTGGTCAATAGGCAACTGAGGGGGCGGAGGCCCTAGCAGCAAGGCCTGGAAAGTAACTCCTGGTGGCGTGTCAAGTCATATCCCTCACTTGGACCCGTCCAATTTGGGGGAATACCCACCACAGTCGGATGACGCAGTGCAGCGTCGGATGGCCAAATTTAATGTTGGGATATAGTTTATTCTTTATGTTCTGTTTGGGAAACATTTTTATTAGCATGGTAATTGAATTGCAGGTTTGTTTGGGAAGGAGTTCGTGGAGAAACTTCAAGGTTAGAGAAGAAGTTGATGGAGGAACTTCGAGGCTGGAGAAGAAGTGTATGCTGAACTCTGTGGTGCATCAAAACTTCATAGTGAGGAGTTGATTTCAAGCAGTAAAGAGGAGCTTCACGTGTCTCCCTGGAATCAGTGGTGGAGCGTCACTGGTGTTCTAATAGGACTTCGTTTTACATAAGATTGGGAGAACTGGTGAAGTGCCTTTCTTCATATTTTGCAGGACCTAGAAATATTCATTGGAAGTGAGCCTCTATGAGCAGAGCCGGTGCTCATGTTTTACACACAATTGTATATGGGGAGTGTGTGAATGCTTATTGGCCTGTAAGACGCAGTGTAAGGTGAGAAATTGATTTCTTCTTTTGTTGGGGGGGGGGGGGGACACGTATGTAAATGTTTCTGGTTTTTCTGCCCCAAGCTGAGTTTCATATACTTTTAGGGCTGAGGATACAGTATCGTTGTGACAGGATTTCAGCCCTATTTAGTGAGGGAGTAGTAAGTGGTAAGCCAAGAGTTGGGCAGCCACTTGATTTGGACGGATGGTGAAGCCAGGATATGATATTGGAATGCTACCTGGTTGTAGCAGGTTAGAGTGTTGTATGATAACGCTCAATTTTTTGTCATGTATTGTGTATGTTTTCTTTGCACATTAAATGTATATGATAGCTGGCTTTCGCTCTTGTCCTGATGAGGTTTACCATAGAGCCGTAGAGAGAGAGAGAGGGGGGAGGAGGGTCACGGCTGCAGACAGGGTAGCAAAAGATACAAATTCACGAAAGGGGGATTTAGGAGACCATTCCAAACAAGGAGAGAGTGGGGAGTCACGGCAGCTCGAGTAGAGTGTGAACCCTAAGTATGTAATTCTGAACCCCTCTCCAAGATCAAGAGGCGTACAGGGTGATCTACTACATAAATTACAAGCACTCAAGTGTTCATTGCTGGTTGACTGATGGTAGCGGGAGTGTGGCTGCCGAGGTCAGGAGTTTGTTCCGTGAGGAAGTGGTTGGGGACGCTGTCCACCTGTACGCAAGTAACAGTCTGGTGCCACAGCCAGAGCTCTCTTTTGTAGGTTTAAGTCCCTAAAGTCCCGAATCAGTTCAGGGTAGAACAACAGATGGAATGCATTAGGCAGTGATGTGATGGAGGCTAACTCCATATACAATTTCAAATGTAGATATGACAGAGCCCTGTAGGCTCAGGTGTCTGTACACTAGTTGATTGACAATTGAGAGGCGAGATCAAAGAGCCACAGCTCAACCTCCGCAAGCACAACTATGTCAGTACACATACACACACACGCTCACTCTCTTTTTCAAGCCCCCTCCCTCTCTCAACCTGCTCCATCTTCTCTCCTTTCACCGGATCACCAATTCCCTCTACCTCTCATCAACAATTCCTGCGTCTATCTCCTCTGGTCTCCCTCAAACTACACTAACCCACTTTAAATTTACTAACAAAATGGCTGCTCCCTCTCTCTCCTCTTGCCTCTTGCTACTAGATCTCTCACTAAGGATGAAAATGGAGAGGAGGATGGGACAATTGACCGACTAGGCGAAAGAGGCGGAAAGTGAAGGAGGGATTGCTGGAGTTTGGAGAGTCAAGGGAAATAAACAAGCGATATTGGCCGGCCAGAAATAGTGACAATTTTAGTCTAGCTAGTACACATATCACTAAGAAAGTGAAAGCGAGCAATGTTCGGTATATAAGAACACACTCAACAAACTTTGAAGCCGAACTGAGTCAACCAACGAGGAAATAAAGAGTCTTAAAGGTAACCAGTCCAAAATGGTAATGGAACAAACAGGATCAATGCTGTGAGAACACAATCTGGTGATATAAGTTTTGCAGGATATAACAATGCAGGCCGCCACCTCGCAAAAAAAAAAAAAAATAAGCAGTTCTAATTAACACCTTGAAAAGAATGCAATAATACTTGTGGAACTTAAAGTGTTGGAAGAGAGAAGCATAATTTAATGAACAGAGATGTCGTGAAAATTATCATAACAGGAATTTATATGGAAGAACATGACAGTAAAATTTAATTAAAAGGTTGTGAGTTTAGGCTCATAAAGGCATGAAATAAATTGACTGGTAAAGATGATTTTCACAAATGAGGAAATAAGAGAAAATTCTAGAAAAAAATCTTCAACATGTCCAAGAAAATCAAGATATATATTTGTCTTAGGAATATGATAAAATAAGAGAGTGCTGCGAACACTTAGAAGAGACAGACGTGAAAGGCAAGTGAAAAAAAATGGGAAAATACTCCCTCTTCCTCACTTCTCTAATTCTAAGCTCCAACAGCAGGATGAACCTTCCCATCATCAACTCTCTTACTACCCACAACTATTCAATGAATATTAATTCAATCCAAACCCCATTCTTCAATAGTTAAATACTTCTATTCACCTGGGTTCATGGAGACTAGACCCGCAGACCCCAAAAATGTGAGGCCGAAGCTCTATCGACCGACCTATTGAGTAGAATTAATAAGGAAAGTCCTTATTCCCCGTCTTTATTTCAGACCCACAATCTCATCTTCAAATCTCCATATAACAGTAAATCAGACCCAATACATATTCTCTAGTCTCCAAACCCTTTCTAGATACATCCCGCTGCTAGAAATTGTACACATGAGAACGATAGAGGTTGAGGAATAAGCCTGTAAGTGAGCAAGCAATGAAAGAAATATATGTTATTGTCATGTTCACTCATACAGCTCGGCGAACAAACAAGAAGACTGTAGACAAATGACAGACAGATTGGGAAACTCTGATGTAATTGTGCTCATTAAATTACTTGCACTTACCGCTTACTATTTTAAAAAAGAACCTACAATGTACAGAAGAATTTTAAGACAGGTAGAATTCAGAATTTTAATAATGTCAATATACAAAATGGGAACAAGTCATAAAGCATTCATGTACATAGAAGAAAAGAATGTTGCAAATGTCGTATTCTGAGACAACTTAATAATGATCAAGGTTTCAGATATCAGTTCGTTGTGTTGCAATTGCGAAGTCAGAGGACGAAACGAATCTGAGGATCATGATTAGTAAGAATTTTAAGCCTAGAATATTATTGCATATATATTGGCAATGAGGCAAATAAGATACTGTGATTTATTTATTGAAGCACTACAATAAAACAGTTAAGTTTATTCATAAGCTGAATGTTGCTCCAGTTTTGCCTTATTATTTAGATTATATAGCTCAATTTTGTTCGCCAAACTATATAATGGACATAAAAGCATTTAAACGAATTACAAAAAGGAATACAAAGTTAATCATACAAATTAAAAACATTTCTTATTGAAAAAGGCTAATTTAAATCACCTAGAAAAGCAAAGAGTTAGGGACGACATCAAATAAAGTATACAAATGGATAAAACCATGACAATATTAAGCTAAATATACCAAGAAACAATGTATGCACATGATGACATTGTAGATCCAGGAAAGATCTGGGTAAATACTGGATTTGAAAATAGGGTGGATAATCTGTAGAGCAAATTCGAAACATAGTTGGCGTGGAACCAGTGGACCGTTTCAAGTGTAGGTTAAATATATATATGAATGAGGTAGGGTGGATATTACTTGGGGAGCTTTCTAATATTGACCAAAAGGCCCTATTCGTAACACACACCCTCTTCACCTCCCCCCGAGACACCATCTTCTTCTCTGTATGAAGAGGGATACTATCTCGTGTGCCTCTTCACATACACCTTACGTCTCCTCCGTCACTGTAACTAACTGGAATACACACCGTCAGTGTACCTGTAAACATCTTCACACCTTCCTCATTACTAATCACACACACCCTCCTTATCTCCTCCCCCCCTCACACTTACAATCCCCATCTCACCCTTCACTTCTCCCCCCCCCCATACACACACTCTCCTCGTGACCCCAACATTCACCCCTCTCCCTCTCTCTCCACACACACACTCATACCTACCCTCCCCAGAGTCCCCACACACACACCCTTCATCATCTCTCCAGGCAAATATCCTACCTTTCTTTCCCCTCTCCCCCTCACATCCCCCCAGTCATCCCCACCACACACACACCCTGTCCTTTCCCCCCTCACCATCCTTCCCCCTCACACAAACACCTTCGCTGCCTCTCTCAGTACTGTAACCAATTTCACCACACACAGAGTCACTGTAAGCAAAAAGTTGCACTCACAAAGCAAATCTCTCATATGACAGCTCATTCTCCTGTTTAGATTGGACTTAATGTAGCAATGTGGACCATTGGACATATATCTTGACGAAAAAGACGATTAGAAAGTAGATTTTGGTAGAGTAGATAAAGCCAGCAAGCAATAACATACGGCACGGTGTCCATCCTGATGTAGTGGACAGGGAGGTGAGCAATTTGTTCTCTCGCCTTTCGGGATAGGGGGAGGTGCGGACCCATCATGGCACGGGTAAAATGCACACCTTCCTCCTCCATACCCCCCCCCCACACATCTGGCCTCTCTGTTACCCATCTCTCAGCTAACACCGTGAAGGCGCCCACAGCTCCCAGCTAACGATTGCACCTCGTGATGGGGGCTCCGCGTCGCTGGCCTGGCGGATGGGGACGGTCCGCCGAGACCCCCCCAAAGCTATACGCGGCCTTAGCTGTGGTGACTCATCTACTTTGAGGTTACTTTGAGGTGTTTTCGGGGCTTAGCGTCCCCGCGGCCCGGTCCTCGATCAGTTCCTCTTCGTTGCTGGACTGGTCAGCAACGAGGAGGCCTGGACTAATTATTCAAGAACATGTTTAATGTTAATAAGCATAAACATAAACTGATCAAATGAGTTACGGCAAGAATGTACGATTGTTGGGAACATGGAAAATTGTAAATAACAATGTTTAATTCATTTATTCATAAATGTAATAATGAAGGCACAATTAATTTCTCTTATTAACTGGAGAAAAATGTAAATGTAAATATTTACATATATACTCATGTAATAATCATTTATATTATAAATTTATAATCATGATGGACGATTAGAGAGTAGATAACCGGAAAACGTTTTTTTTTTATTTCTGTTCCTAATGAAACCTCAACTAACTCTCCAAAGCCTAATACTCGCTATCTGAGGTCTAATACAGTACAAATATTACCATAGTATACTAGGCATATTTAAGTTCGTGTTTAGGTTTATTTTTACGGGACTGTATAAAGTGAATACTGCCAAATTCTATTCGTCAATTACGTCAATATATGTACGATGGTCAACATAGTTAAAACATTACTATCGAAACAGGAGAATGGGTTGCTTATCAACCTAAGTTTTAAATTCAAATATTAGAATGCACTAACACACACACATTTAGGTACATCTGCCTTTGTGTAGCTACCGTAGACTATATGAAGGGGAATACAGAGTGTGTAAAAAAAACTAGCTAAGTGATACTAAAAATCCCCATCACATAGGAGGATTAGTCATACAAGCATGTGCAGGTATTTGAGCAAATGATAAAGTCTGCTGAATCGCCTCAGAATATTTAATTTCCACCGGGAACGAGAAGCTTGGTAATACTGATGGCCGATACAACTATCAAAGGAGCAATTGTGACCGACCCCGATCTCCTATTACAATCCCCTGCTATCATCTGTAATCCAACACAGTTCAACGAGGCAAGCTCCATGTGTCTGGCCGCCAAAGATGAATAGAAAACTAATTATGTTTTATAGGCAAAGATGAAGCTGGGAGATGAAGCCCGACACAAGATGCTCCATGGGAGAGGAAACACCCATGAAATCGGACAGAGAGGTAAGGGGGGGGGGGGGTAGATTTGACACCAAACCTGTTACCAGTTTTCTAAATCAAACAAATATTATAAGTTCTTAATACATGGTTTACCAACATAAGACATCTTACCGCCTTAGACATATGTACATACGGTGTACGTGAGGCCAGTGTTAAGAGGATGAACTCTGTAATGGAGGGCAGCAAGAGACGATGGAACATTAGGCCTCAGTAAACTGTATCTTCCTTGAGTTTCAAAAGATAATTGATTCAGTTCCTCATGCCACTTGGGCTGAACGGTAGAGAAAATGACTCGCTTCATGCAGGTCGGCGTTCAATCCCCGACCGTCCAAGTGGTTCGGCACTATTCTATCCCCCGTCCCATCCCAAAGCCATATCCTGATCTCTTCCAGGTGCAATATAATCATAATGGCGTTTTGCTTTTCCCAGATGGTTCCCCTTTCCTTCCCTGTTCCTGATGAATTCTTGGAGGACGAGATGGTGAAATAAGATCTGAAGATTTGAAATGAGAGAAAGCAGGAGGGGAAACATGCCCTGAAAAAGTATCCTGAGGAATTCCAATGTTGGGCTGATTATAAGAGGAACGATACATCACTTGCGTCGAACTATCGTCCAAAAATAAGTAACACTGAAGAAAATAGAGACTAACAAACTCCAGAAGTGAGCATGAATGATTTCGCTAGAATTCTTTCCCAACTACTGTAAGGTAATGAAGATGGGAAAGGAAGAATGTAGACCAAAATATATTTATACCATAATGGAAAGCCAACTGCAGTAATCGAAAAATAAGAAAAAGATTCTGAGATAGATATAATGCCACAACAACCTCAGGGCCACCTATAAACAGGATAATATCGTTATCACGTGGTGAGCTAGCCAACATTAGAAAGACATTTAAAACCATAAATTAGGAGGCTTATAAACATTCAGTACAGCCTATTTTAGATTAACAAACGCATTAACAGAGCACCGTTTTGAACTCGGCACAATGAATTGCAAGAAAAAAATTAAAACATAACACAGGTTTGCAAAAACATATTTTTGCAATAACTAAGCTTTAAGAATAAGTTTAGGGAACCAAATCTCACAACCCAAGAGGAGATAAGAAAGAAAAGGGATACGACCGCAACTTACATAATATGGAAGGGAATACACAAGGGGGACATCAAAGGTCTCCATATATGGATAAAGTATGGCAAGAGAACAGAGGCGGAAACTGGAATTGTAAAGAAGTCAGAGAAAGGTAAGAAAATACTGGTATTCTTCACGGATATTCAACAAGTGGATTTCATTGAAAGAAGTTATGGAAGCCACCTCCTCCCACGACTTTAAAGCCAGATTCGACCAAAATATATAAATTGTAACGCAAAAAGATACAAGAGACTAGATAGATAGTGCATACAGAGCGCATCATCACTCCCTCCCCCGTACACACTCTTAACTGATGTTAGGAAAGCGCGCGCACACACACACACACACACACACACACACACACACACACACACACACACACACACACACACACACACACACACACACAGACACACACACACACACACACACACACACACAGCCTCGTAGCCTGGGGAGGGGGGGCCTCGTAGCCTGGTGAATAGCGCGCAGGGCTCATAATTCTGTGGCGCGGGTTCGATTCCCGCGCGAGGCAGGAACAAATGGGCAAAGTTTCTTTCACCCTGAATGCCCCTGTTAGCAGTAAACAGGTATCTGGGAGTTAGTCAGCTGTCACGGGCTGCTTCCTGGGGTGTGTTTGAGGTGTGGTTAAAAAAAAAAGTAGTTAGTTAACAGTTGATTGACAGTTGAGAGGCGGGCCGAAAGAGCAAAGCTCAACCACCGCAAACACAACTAAGTGAATACAACTAAGTGAACACACACACACACACACACACACACACACACACACACACACACGCGCACACACACACACACACACACACACACACACACACACACACACACACACACACACACACACACACACACACACACACACACACACACACACATATGCGGCATATGCGAGGCTGGCTAACATCAGAACGGCGTTCAGGAACCTGTGTAAGGAATCATTCAGAATCTTGTACACCACATATGTACGACCAATCCTGGAGTATGCGGCCCCAGAATGGAGCCCGTACCTTGTCAAGCACAAGACGAAGTTGGAAAAAGTCCAAAGGTATGCTACGAGACTAGTCCCAGAACTAAGAGGCATGAGTTATGAGGAAAGGCTGCGGGAAATGCACCTTACGACTCTGGAAGACAGAAGAGTAAGGAGGGACATGATCACAACCTACAAAATCCTCAGGGGAATCGACCGGGTAAACAAGGATGATCTATTCAACACTGGTGGGACGCGAACAAGGGGACACAGGTGGAAGCTGAGTACCCAAATGAGCCACAGAGACGTTAGAAAGAACTTTTTCAGTGTCAGAGTAGTTAGTAAATGGAATGCACTAGGAAGTGATGTGGTGGAGGCTGACTCCATACACAGTTTCAAATGTCGATATGATAGAGCCCAGTAGGCTCAGGAATCTGTACACCAGTTGATTGACGGTTGAGAGGCGGGACCAAAGAGCCAGAGCTCAACCCCCGCAAGCACAATTAGGTGAGTACAATTAGGTGAGTACACACACACACATACACACACACACACACACACACACACACTGTCTGACACTGGAAGACAGAAGAGTAAGGGGAGATATGATCACAACCTACAAAATCCTCAGAGGAATCGACCGGGTAAACAAGGATAAACTATTCAACACTGGTGGGACGCGAACAAGGGGACACAGGTGGAAACTAAGTACCCACATGAGCCACAGAGACGTTAGAAGGAACTTTTTCAGTGTCAGAGTAGTTAACGGATGGAATGCATTAGGCAGTGATGTAGTGGAGGCTGACTCCATACACAGTTTCAAATATAGATATGATAGAGCCCAATAGGCTCAGGAATCTGCACACCAGTTGATTGACAGTTAAGAGGCGGGACCAAAGAGCCAAAGCTCAACCCCCGGCAGCACAAATAAGTGAGTACAAATAGGTGAGTACACACATATCGGGTCGAGGCAGCCGCATGGAAGGGTCGAAGGCTTGAGGCTCCGCATTAATCGTCCATAAAATCGGGCTTCTTAGGTTTACAGTGATCGATACAGAACTGGGATATCACAAAGTGTATAACCGCACATAGAAAAAATAAACACAGTGATATCACTAGAACTTTTGTGTTAAACATAATAATCACAGCTCCAGGCCACGTGGGGAGCATAGGGCCACGAGGCCGATGTTTACATATTTGTATCAAGGTATACTTGGGCTATAGTGAACAGTGATACAGTAAATTAGTGAACGGTAACACAACAGGCGAAAGGATACAGCATACTGAAACACCCAGCAGCACCGATCCACTGGCACTCAGTGGAAGAGTGGGACTCCACACCACGTGGAGACACGACGAATCCACCGAGGTCCTCGACATAAGGACATCATTATAAACTCACCTGGTTGTGTGAGCGGGACGGTGTTGGCCGGTGACTACTGCCTGCTTCTGTCAGTTAACTGATGTACAGTGAGGTCAATCATAAGAGAAATCTGGTTCAGTTTATCATATATACTTAGACTCTCAAAGTAGTTCATTCCGGGTAGAAGTGTGACACATTGGGGACCCTCGTGACACGCACACGCTGTGGGAACCGACCTGTGAGATTTATATTTATTTAATTTATATGAATATATATTTACGTTAATTTATATACTTCGATAGCAATTTGTATAATGATAAGTGGACTGTATTTCTGCAATAATCTCATAATCTCACAAATCGATCCTCTACACATTAGGGGGGGTTTATATTAATTGAATATATATGCAGCCAATCAAACTACAGCATTAACTACACATTATTAAACATTGAAGAGGTTCCTTATCTTATAGTACAGCAGGCTTTAGTCCACCAGGTATAACTAGGGTGTAGACACCACATTTTCCCTCTTTGAGGTAGCTTCCATCACCCTGGTAACTGATGCACAAAGCATGCTTCCTCGTCTTGACCTGTCAAAAGGGCGATAGCTGTGAAGCCAGATTCCTATATATGACAGCTATATCAGAGAAACACTGTACATGGAACAATGAAGACCTGGCTTAATTACCTTTAGTTTGAGGCTACCACGTGCTCTAACCGGCTCACCCTATATAATGACATTAATGGCCATAAATGCAAGATACATAGGTTTCGGAAGAACACTTAACTTGATTTGTTGACAGCGTGTTGATAATGGTACACCTTTGGTTTCCATAACACTTCGTCCAAGTAAAATTAACAGGAGCCGTATTTGCTCCCGTGAGCCTCTGTGGTCTTAGTATAAACAATGGCTGCCCCTCCCTCACTCCTGACGCCTGGCTTACATTGTCCAGATGGCAGAAAGTGATAGAAGGGTCACATTTACTCTACTTTAATATTGATAATTAAGTTAATTTATATGAGATGTTTTTATGACGGTAAAGTCCAAAGACTAATGTATTTAAGAATAATTCCCAGCAGAATAGCTGGTGAATTTATAATAGTATGTGGTGATGATATCCCTTTTTCTATAGATGGTAATTCCACTCCAAGTTACGTTTTCTATGGGTAACTTGTTGGTAATACAGCAGCAATTATTATCTGTCTGTATGATATTAAATGCTGTCGGATTTTCCGACACACGCACAAGCACATACACAAACAAACACATACACAAGCAAACACACACACACACAGTAAAGGGATGGAGTAAATCAAAATACGAAACGTTTTTACTTATGTGAAACATCACTCCAGTCACAGGATAACCCCCCACCACCCCCCCTCTTTCCCACCCCATCTTTCCCGAAACCCTCCCCCCCCTCCCCCATGCATGGGAACCAGCTAGATAGCGGCTTTTGACACTTAGTTGACAACTGTTTGACAACTGACCATACCTCCTATCTATTACCCTCCTCCTCCTCCTCCCCCTCCTTCCTCCTAAGCATACACAAATTGTTCTCTTCTCTGCCTCTCCCCCTTTTCTCCCAATATCTCTCCCCCTAACCTCCCTATACACTTACTCCCCACGAACACGCGCACTCATGCACACACGCACGCACGCTCGCCAACTCACTCTACCAAAATACTCCCCCCCACTCCCACTTCCCCCTACAACTGACCAGAAATACACACACACACATACATCACCCCCCCCTGTTCACACTGCCTCTGTAGCATACCAGATTTTCCCTCCTCCCCTACACCCAAACCCCTCCCACACAGCGGGACTCCCTCCCACTATCTGACCACCTGACCTGAAGTGACATCTTCGACCCCTCCATCCCCCCCCCGCTCCCCCAGTTTCCCAGTCGTCCCCTCCCCCACAAACACACACACACACACTATTTAACACAAGGGGAACACGCACAAGGGGACACAGGTGGAAACTGAGTGCCCAAATGAGCCACAGAGATATTAGAAAGAACTTTTTTAGTGTCAGAGTGGTTGACAAATGGAATGCATTAGGCAGTGATGTGGTGGAGGCTGACTCCATACACAGTTTCAAGTGTAGATATGACAGAGCCCGAAAGGCTCAGGAATCTGTACACCTGTTGATTGACGGTTGAGAGGCGAGACCAAAGAGCCAGAGCTCAACCCCCGCAAACACAACTAGGTGAGTACACACACACACACACAAGCGAACACGCACGCATGCACTTGCACGCACACGCACAAACACACACATATAACAAACACACTCGTATACACAAACATGCGCACAAGAAAAAGCCAGGACGTTTTTATCCCTCAGCCAGGGAAAATGATAGAGGGACATCACCAAATACAGGGACAGGGGAGAATGGTGGATACTACCTTTGTATAGTTCAACCAGACATTAGGAGGATTCGGCAGAGACCTGCAGGCAATGCAAATGGGGTTCAACAGAGACCTGCAAGAAATGCAAATGGGATTCAACAGAGACCTGCAAGAAATGCAAATGGGATTCAGCAGAGACCTGTAGGACATGAAAGAGAGGTTTGGCAGAGACCTGCAGGAAATGCAAACATTAATACAGAACCAAAGGAGTGAGTTAGAGGAAGCCAGAGAGGAGATAAAGAGACTCAGAGAAAATCAGAATTCAAACCAGTATATGGAATGCAACCTCCCGGAAACAGGGGACGAAGCTGATGGAAGGCTCCTTCAAGGGGGACCTCTCTTTTACAGAAATACTGCAGAACAGCCCAAGTGCCAAGGCCGCTTTAGAGGCAGCAGCTATGAAAGCAGCTACCTCACAGGAAGCTGCAAAATGCACTGAGCAAATGCTGGAAAGGAAACGAACAATTATAGTTGTAGGAGTACAGGAACCAGAGGGATCCAATCGGGAGGAGTGGAGAAGGAGGGACCGAGCAACCATGACAGAGATCTTGGAGGGACTGGATATGGAGGAGGTAGATGGAAAAATAGAGAAGGTTTACAGGCTGGGCATCTACAAGAGGGAAAGGAAACGATTGATAAAGGTAGTGCTCACGAACGAGGCAACAAGGGAGAAAATCTCATCCAGGAAAATCAGACTTGTGACGTAAGGGGGATACGAGGACGTCTTTCTGCAAAGGGACATGACAAGGGAGGAGAGAAGGAAGGCTGCAGAAACAAGGAGGAGACGCAGAGAAAGGGGTGGGGATATGGGAGCCACAGGACTCAGCTCAGTGTCTCCAGGAACGTCAGAAGGGAGTGGGAATCCCCCCACCAGCAGACCACCGTCCTCAGGGAGGATTGTAACAGAAGCCTTCCACCAACCAACCCCTCAGCCATCCCCCACCAATCACCTGCACCTCCCCAGACAGCAAAGTTTCCCTTCAGACCATGCTTCCCAGACGGGGGGTAGAACCACCATCTTGGGTACCCCAGGACGGGGGGGTAGAACCAACATCCAGGGATACCCCAAGACGGGGGGGGGGGGGGTAGAACCAACATCCTGGGTCCCCCAGGACGGTGGGGTAGAACCAACATCCAAGGTAGCCCAGGACGGTGGGGTAGAACCAACATCCAGGGGTACTCCAGGACGGGGGGGGGGGGGTAGAACCAACATCCAGGGGTACCCCAGGACAGGGGGGTAGAACCAACATCCTGGGTACCCCAGGACGGTGGGGTAGAACCTACATCCAGGGTACACCAGGACGGTGGGGTAGAACCAACATCCAGAATACCCCAGGACGGTGGGGTAGAACCTACATCCAGGGTACCCAAGGACGGTGGTGTAGAACCAACAACCAAGGTACCCCAGGACGGTGGAGGTAGAACCACCGTCCTGGGTACCCCAGGATGGTGGGGTAGAACCAACATCAAGGGTACCCCAGGACTAGGGGGTAGAACCACCTTCCAGGGTACCCCAGGACGGGGGAGAAGAATCAACATCCAGGGTACCCCAGGACGGTGGGGTAGAACCAAACATCCAGAGTACCCCAGGACGGGGGAGTAGAACCAACATCCAGGGTACCCCAGGACGGAGGGGATAGAACCAACATGCCGGGTACCCCAGGACGGTGGGATAGAACCAACACCCAGGGTACCCCAGGACGGTGGAGGTAGAACCAACATCCTGGGTACCCCAGGACGGTGGGGTAGAACCAACATCCAGGGTACCCCAGGACGGTGGAGGTAGAACCAACATCCAGGATACCCCAGGACGGTGGGGTAGAACCTACATCCAGGGTACCCCAGGACGGTGGGGTAGAACCAACAACCAGGGTACCCCAGGACGGTGGAGGTAGAACCAACATCCTGGGTACCCCAGGACGGTGGGGTAGAACCAACAACCAGGGTACCCCAGGACGGTGGAGGTAGAACCAACATCCAGGGTACCCCAGGACGGCGGAGGTAGAACCAACATCCTGGGTACCCCAGGACGGTGGGATAGATCCAACATCCAGGGTACCCCAGGACGGTGGAGGTAGAACCAACATCCTGGGTACCCCAGGACGGTGGGGTAGAACCTACATCCAGGATACCCCAGGACGGTGGGGTAGAACCAACAACCAGGGTACCCCAGGACGGTGGGGTAGAACCAACATCCAGGGTACCCCAGGACGGGGGGGGGTAGAACCACCTTCCAGGGTAACCCAGGACAGGGGAGAAGAACCAACATCCAGGGTACCCCAGGACGGTGGGGGTAGAACCAACATCCAGGGTACCCCAGGACGGTGGGGTAGAACCTACATCCAGGATACCCCAGGACGGTGGGGTAGAACCAACATCCAGGATACCCCAGGACGGTGGGGTAGAACCTACATCCAGGGTACCCCAGGACGGTGGGGTAGAACCAACAACCAGGGTACCCCAGGACGGTGGGGTAGAACCAACATCCAGGGTACCCCAGGACGGTGGGGTAGAACCTACATCCATGGTACCCCAGGACGGTGAGGTAGAACCAACAACCAAGGTACCCCAGGACGGTGGGGGTAGAACCAACAACCAGGGTACCCCAGGACGGTGGGGTAGAACCAACAACCAGGGTACCCCAGGACGGTGGGGTAGAACCACCATCCAGGGTACCCCAGGACGGTGGGATTGATCCAACATCCTAGGTACCCCAGGACGGTGGTGTAGAACCAACATCCAGGGTACCCTAGGACGGTGGGGTAGAACCACCATCCAGGGTACCCCAGGACGGTGGTGTAGAACCAACATCCAGGGTACCCTAGGACGGTGGGGTAGAACCACCATCCAGGGTACCCTAGGACGGTGGGGTAGAACCAACATACAGGGTTCCCCAGGACGGTGGGGTAGAACCAACATCCAGGGTACCCCAGGACGGGGGGGGTAGAACCACCTTCCAGGGTAACCCAGGACAGGGGAGAAGAACCAACATCCAGGGTACCCCAGGACGGTGGAGGTAGAACCAACATCCAGGTTACCCCAGGACGGTGGGGTAGAACCAACATCCAGGATACCCCAGGACGGTGGGGTAGAACCTACATCCAGGGTACCCCAGGACGGTGGGGTAGAACCAACATCCAGGATACTCCAGGACGGTGGGGTGGAACCTACATCCAGGGTACCCCAGGACGGTGGGGTAGAATCAATAACCAGGGTACCCCAGGACGGTGGAGGTAGAACCAACATCCTGGGTACTCCAGGACGGTGGGGTAGAACCTACATCCAGGGTACCCCTGGACGGTGAGGTAGAACCAACAACCAGGGTACTCCAGGACGGTGGAGGTAGAACCAACATCCTGGGTACCCCAGGACGGTGGGGTAGAACCACCATCCAGGGTACCCCAGGACGGTGGGATAGATCCAACGTCCTAGGTACCCCAGGACGGTGGTGTATAACCAATATCCAGGGTAACCCAGGACGGGGGGGGGGGTAGAACCACCATCCAGGGTACCCCATAACAGGGTAGAAGAACCAACATCCAGGGTACCCCGGGACGGTGGGGTAGAACCACCTTCCAGGGTACCCCAGGACGGTGGGGTAGAACCAACATCCAGGATACTCCAGGACGGTGGGGTAGAACCTACATCCAGGGTACCCCAGGACGGTGGGGTAGAATCAATAACCAGGGTACCCCAGGACGGTGGAGGTAGAACCAACATCCTGGGTACTCCAGGACGGTGGGGTAGAACCTACATCCAGGGTACCCCTGGACGGTGAGGTAGAACCAACAACCAGGGTACTCCAGGACGGTGGATGTAGAACCAACATCCTGGGTACCCCAGGATGGTGGGGTAGAACCAACAACCAGGGTACCCCAGGACGGTGGGGTAGAACCATCAACCAGGGTACCCCAGGACGGTGGGGTAGAACCACCATCCAGGGTACCCCAGGACGGTGGGATAGATCCAACGTCCTAGGTACCCCAGGACGGTGGTGTAGAACCAATATCCAGGGTACCCCAGGACGGGGGGGGGGTAGAACCACCATCCAGGGTACCCCAGAAAAGGGAAGAAGAACCAACATCCAGGGTACCCCGGGACGGTGGGGTAGAACCACCTTCCAGGGTACCCCAACAC
Source organism: Procambarus clarkii (assembly GCF_040958095.1). NCBI lineage: Eukaryota > Metazoa > Arthropoda > Malacostraca > Decapoda > Cambaridae > Procambarus > Procambarus clarkii. The sequence goes on along the minus strand of NC_091162.1, from coordinate 2,427,931 downwards.
GGTGGGGTAGAACCAACATCCAGGGTACCCCAGGACGGTGGGGTAGAACCACCATCCAGGGTACCCCAGGACAGTGGGGTAGAACCAACATCCAGTGTACCCCAGGATGGTGGGTGTTATGGCCCTCTTGGGTCGCAACTGGGTTCTTTCTCTGATGTTAGTAGAGCTAGGGTATCCGGCCCCAAGCTAGTAGTGGCTTTCAAGGGGTGTGCTCCGTAACGCAAGTAAATTATAGGGGAAGGGATAAAACTGCTCAGAAATAAATATATATTCACCACCACCAATAAATAAATATATAAACAGTCACACGCTGTTACTATAACTACACTTTTGTACACGTCTTGTCTTCTTCTGAAGACACAGGATGCTCTGCTTAATGGTTCTCAAGACGAGTAGCCCTGGTTCTCTTCTTGTGGCCTCTCGACGAATCCTTAGATTCTCTTAGCGAGTCTACCCCGGCCACAGGCCAGCCAAAACACAATCCCACTGGGTGCACTGTCGTGGAGGCCGTAAACCACAAATCCAGCCTGTAGCTGGCAGGTTCCAATCAGCTACGCTGCGTAGGCCACTCCACGACCGATACAAGGGTTGCGAGCCCTAGGCAGGAGCCTCGTGTGATTCCACAGATCACTCTCCTCACCATAACACCCCAGTGGCTATTCTTCTCCACGAGTCAGCCCCGGGTACGACAAATCCTCAACTGCCACGTCACAGGCAGGCTAACACAACAGTGTTCATCCGGGGGGTGACTCACAACTTCTGCAGCTAACACTTGGAGATTCTACGGCTGCCTTGGGTAGACTGATCCACCTTCCATTACAGCAGTCCCAGGTCGACTCTGTAATTAGACACGTCATCAGTACTAATGACACTCTAGGGCACCTCACTCACAGGTTTAGACACAAACGTCCACCTATCCGCTCCATAGATGGCGTTGCTGTCCAAGCGTCACCTCACCAGAGGTCAGCAGCGGCTGTGTTATGAGCTGATCAGGACGGGAAACTAGCCCTTATGGCCAGTATATCTCGTCCTCACTAAATGGCGCCGTCCATTTGGAGGGGGTTTCGTGAGCTGACCCACAGATGGCGCGGTCGTCACTGCTCCGTGCTCGGACGCTGGGATCGGGTCCGTAACAGTGGGGTAGAACCACCTTCCAGGGTACCCCAGGACGAGGGAGTAGAAACAACATCCAGGGTACCCCAGGACGGTGGGGTAGAACCAACATCCAGGGTACCCCAGGACAGTGGGGTAGAACCACCTTCCAGGGGTACCCCAAAACGGTGGGGTAGAACCACCTTCCAGGGTACCCCTGGACGGTGGGGTAGAACCACCTCCCAGGGTACCCCAGGACGGGCGAGAAGAACCAACTTCCAGGGTACCCCAGGACGGGGGGGTAGAACCACCTTCCAGGGTACCCCAGGACAGGGGAGAAGAACCAACATCCAGGGTACCCCAGGACGGTGGGGTAGAACCACCTTCCGCGGTACCCCAACATGGTGGGGTAGAACCAACATCCAGGGGTACCCCAGGACGGTGGGGTAGAACCAACATCCAGGGGTGCCCCAGGACGGTGGGGTAGAACCACCTTCAAGGGTACCCCAGGAAGGGGGAGAAGAACCAACTTCCAGGGTACCCCAGGACGTGGGTGTAGAACCAACACCCAGGGTACCTCAGGACAGTGAGGTAGAACCACCTTCAAGGGTACCCCAGGAAGGGGGAGAAGAACCAACATCCAGGGTACCCCAGGACGGTGGGATAGAACCAACATCCAGGGTACACCAGGACGGTGGGGTAGAACCAACATCCAGGGTACCCCAGGACGGGAGGGGGGGGTAGAACCAACATCCAAGGTACCCCAGGACGGTGGGGTAGAACCAAAATCCAGGGTACCCCAGGACGGGGGGGGGGGTAGAACCAACATCCAGGGGTACCCCAGGACGGTGGGGTAGAACCAACATCCAGGGGTACCCCAGGACGGGGGGGTAGAACCAACATCCAGGGTACACCAGGACGGGGGGGGGTGAACCAACATCCAGGGTACCCCAGGACGGGGGGGGGGGGTAGAACCAACATCCAGGGTACCCCAGGACGAGGGGGGGGGGTAGAACCAACATCCAAGGTACCCCAGGACGGTGGGGTAGAACCAACATCCAGGGTACCCCAGGACGGGGGGGGGTAGAACCAACATCCAGGGGTACCCCAGGACGGTGGGGTAGAACCAACATCCAGGGGTACCCCAGGACGGGGGGGTAGAACCAACATCCAGGGTACACCAGGACGGGGGGGGGTGAACCAACATCCAGGGTACCCCAGGACGGGGGGGGGGGGTAGAACCAACATCCAGGGTACCCCAGGACGAGGGGGGGGGGTGAACCAACATCCAGGGTACACCAGGACGGGGGGGGGTGTAGAACCAACATCCAGGGTACACCAGGACGGAGGGGGGGGTGAACCAACATCCAGGGTACCCCAGGACGGGGGGGGGGTAGAACCAACATCCAAGGTACCCCAGGACGGGGGGGTAGAACCAACATCCAGGGTACCCCAGGACGGAGGGGGGGGGGGGTGAACCAACATCCAGGGTACCCCAGGACGGGGGGGGTGTAGAACCAACATCCAGGGTACCCCAGGACGGAGGGGGGGGGGGGGGGGTGAACCAACATCCAGGGTACCCCAGGACGGGAGGGGGGGGGGGGTGTAGAACCAACATCCAGGGTACCCCAGGACGGGGGGGGGAGGGGGGTGAACCAACATCCAGGGTACCCCAGGACGGGGGGGGGGTGTAGAACCAACATCCAGGGTACCCCAGGACGGGGGGGGGGAGGGGGGTGAACCAACATCCAGGGTACCCCAGGACGGGGGGGGGGGGTGTAGAACCAACATCCAGGGTACCCCAGGACGGGGGGGGAGGGGGGTGAACCAACATCCAGGGTACACCAGGACGGAGGGGGGGGGGGTGAACCAACATCCAGGGTACACCAGGACGGGGGGGTGAACCAACATCCAGGGGTACCCCAGGACGGGGGGGTAGAACCAACATCCAGGGTACACCAGGACGGGGGGGGGGTAGAACCAACATCCAGGGGTACCCCAGGACGGGGGGTAAAACCAACATCCAGGGTACCCCAGGACGGGGGGGGGGGGGTAGAACCAACATCCAGGGTACCCCAGGACGGGGGGGGTAGAACCAACATCCAGGGTACCCCAGGACGGGGGGGGGTGTAGAACCAACATCCAGGGTACCCCAGGACGGGGGGGGGGGTAGAACCAACATCCAGGGTACCCCAGGACGGGGGGGGGTAGAACCAACATCCAGGGTACACCAGGACGGAGGGCGGGGGGGGTGAACCAACATCCAGGGTACACCAGGACGGGGGGGGGTAGAACCAACATCCAGGGTACCCCAGGACGAGGGGGGGTAGAACCAACATCCAGGGTACCCCAGGACGGGGGGGGGGGTAGAACCAACATCCAGGGTACCCCAGGACGGTGGGAGTAGAACCAACATCCAGGGTACCCCAGGACGGTGGAGTAGAACCAACATCCAGGGTACCCCAGGACGGTGGAGTAGAACCAACATGCAGGTTAACCAAGAACTTTGGTTCTGCCTCACCGTCCTGAACCAAAGATTTTTCCATATACAAGAATGAGTTTGGGTGGATCTATATAGGAGCTGCCTCGTGTGGGCCAATAGGCGTTGTGATGTTTTCTTAATTCGTGTGTTGCCAAGTTCTTATATAAATTTAATCTGTTTCATCCTAGACAGAACAATTTCTTTGTCTTTTCTTTAACAGTATAATTTCTCCTGTCTCTCCCTTGACAGTCAAATTTCCCCTCTCTTTCATGACAGTAAAACCCAAAACAAAGCCACCAGTTTCTTTAAGATGTGATAACTCTCGACCAGCTGTCACTCATTCAACGTAATAATAATAACTTGTTAAGGCTTCCCAAGACGTTTCACCACTTTTACATCCGAACTGACAGACTTTTTTATCCGGAAGGTGATAACAACCACATGGCATGTGTTATTTAACTAACGCCGGATAAGAAAACATATTAACGGATGAAATTAGATTTAATTATATACTGGCGTGTCGTGGCTCTGAGTTTTATGTATAATGGCCTGTCGTGGCTCTGAGTTTTATGTATAATGGCCTGTCGTGGCTCTGAGTTTTATGTATACTGGCCTGTCGTGGCTCTGAGTTTTATGTATACTGGCCTGTCGTGGCTCTGAGTTTTATGTATACTGGCCTGTCGTGGCTCTGAGTTTTAAGTATACTGGCCTGTCGTGGCTCTGAGTTTTATGTATAATGGCCTGTCGTGGCTCTGAGTTTTATGTATACTGGCCTGTCGTGGCTCTGAGTTTTAAGTATACTGGCCTGTCGTGGCTCTGAGTTTTATGTATACTGGCCTGTCGTGGCTCTGAGTTTTATGTATACTGGCCTGTCGTGGCTCTGAGTTTTATGTATACTGGCCTGTCGTGGCTCTGAGTTTTATGTATATTTACTTGTGTTAATTTATGAGCCACAAACCACGTGGTGTGTTATGTGTGAGCGTTATTACTAAAGCTCCCGAGAAGGTCTCACCATAAAACAAAGCTGAATATTTACGGCTCAGCTTAAGCTGTTGTTGTTGGGTGTTTCTCTTTCTGTTTCATTATTTTTATTATCTTTATTTTTTTATAAAATATAAAAAAAACATTAAAATATATCAAATAAAAATTTGTTTAATATTTGTTATTTTTTAAAATAAAAAATAACTTCATAAAATATTCAGCGAAACTTTGTGTGTCGATATTTATGTAATAATCATTTTCTCTCTCAGTCTCTCAGTGCAACCTGTCAGTCTCTCTGTGCAACCTGTCAGTCTCTCAGTGCAACCTGTCAGTCTCTCTGTACAACCTGTCAGTCTCTCTGTACAACCTGTCAGTCTCTCTGTACAACCTGTCAGTCTCTCTGTACAACCTGTCAGTCTCTCAGTGCAACCTGTCAGTCTCTCTGTACAACCTGTCAGTCTCTCTGTACAACCTGTCAGTCTCTCTGTACAACCTGTCAGTCTCTCTGTACAACCTGTCAGTCTCTCTGTACAACCTGTCAGTCTCTCAGTGCAACCTGTCAGTCTCTCTGTACAACCTGTCAGTCTCTCAGTGCAACCTGTCAGTCTCTCTGTACAACCTGTCAGTCTCTCAGTGCAACCTGTCAGTCTCTCTGTACAACCTGTCAGTCTCTCTGGGCAACCTGTCAGTCTCTCTGGGCAACCTGTCAGCCTTTCTGTGCAACCTGTCAGTCTCTCTGTGCAACCTGTCAGTCTCTCTGTGCAACCTGTCAGTCTCTCTGTGCAACCTGTCAGTCTCTCTGTGCAACCTGTCAGTCTCTCTGTGCAACCTGTCAGTCTCTCTGTGCAACCTGTCAGTCTCTCTGTGCAACCTGTCAGTCTCTCTGTGCAACCTGTCAGTCTCTCTGGGCAACCATCAACCGTGAAGAGCTCAGTCCCCCAGGGTACTGTGCTTGCTCCAGTACTTTTTCTCATCTTCATATCGGACATAGACCAGAACACAACCTATAGCACTGTATCATCCTTTGCAGATGACACTAGGATTTTCATGAGAGTTGGCAACATAGAGGACACGGCAAATCTCCAATCAGATGTAGATCAGGTCTTTCTATGGGCTACAGAAAATAATATGGTGTTTAACGAGGATAAGTTCCAGCTCATGCGCTACGGAAAAATTGAAAATATAAAAACAGAAACCACGTTCAAAACTCAGGCAAATCATAACATAGAACGAAAAGGCAATGTAAAGGATCTAGGTGTACTCATGTCGGAAGACCTTACCTTTAAAGAACACAATAGAGTAGCCGTCACAACTACAAGAAAAATGACAGGTTGGATAACAAGAACTTTTCACACTAGAGATGCTATACGGATGATGATACTTTTCAAAACGCTTGTGCTCTCTAGAGTGGAGTACTGCTGCACAATGACAGCCCCTTTCAAAGCTGGAGAAATTGCTGACCTGGAGAGCGTGCAGAGATCCTTTACTGCTAGAATCCACTCAGTAAAAATCTAAATTACTGGGACCGACTAAAGAGCCTAAATCTGTACTCCCTTGAGCGCAGGCGGGAGAGATACATAATAATTTACACGTGGAAAATAATTGAGGGGCTGGTCCCAAACCTGCACACAGAAATAACATCACATGAGACCAGAAGACATGGCAGGATGTCCAGAATACCCCCGTTGAAAAGCAGAGGTGCAACAGGTACTCTGAGAGAGAACTCTATCAACATCAGAGGCCCGAGACTGTTCAATACGTTTCCACTACACATAAGGGGCATAACTGGCCGACCCCTCACAGAGTTCAAGAGAGAACTGGATAAGCACCTCCAAAGGATACCTGATCAACCAGGCTGTGACTCATACGTCAGGCTGCGAGCAGCCGCGTCTAACAGCCTGGTTGATCAGTCCAGCAACCAGGAGGCATGGTCGACGACCGGGCCGCGGGGACACTAAGCCCCGGAAGCACCTCAAGGTAACCAAGGTAACCTGTCAGTCTCTCTGTACAACCTGTCAGTCTCTCTGTACAACCTGTCAGTCTCTCTGTACAACCTGTCAGTCTCTCTGGGCAACCTGTCAGTCTCCCTGGGCAACCTGTCAGTCTCCCTGGGCAACCTGTCAGTCTCTCTGTACAACCTGTCAGTCTCCCTGGGCAACCTGTCAGTCTCCCTGGGCAACCTGTCAGTCTCTCTGGGCAACCTGTCAGTCTCCCTGGGCAACCTTTCTGCCTCTCCGTACAACCTGTCAGTCTCTCTGTGCAACCTGTCAATCTCTCTGTGCAACCTGTCAGTCTGTCTGGGCAACCTGTCAATCTCTCTGTGCAACCTGTCAATCTCTCTGTGCAACCTGTCAGTCTCTCTGGGCAACCTGTCAATCTCTCTGTGCAACCTGTCAATCTGTGCAACCTGTCCTCTCGAATGATATATTGTTAACTTTCAATCATAAAGGCTCGTTAAGTTGACGAGCTGTTAAGTTAGACACACATATATTGTGTGCGGTATGATAACTCCAGAAGACAGGGAACTCTCTACTCTCTCTCTCTCTCTCTCTCTCTCCTCGGTCGTAAGAGACACAGTGAAGTGCATAATAAGGTGTTCTTCTAGTTTTAAATGTATCAGACAATAATATCATTACTTGAAGATATTTTCAGTCCCACTGGAGCCATGGAGTGTGTGTATTTGTGCTTGCAGCATCGAGCTCCAGCTCTCGGACTCCGCTTTTCTATCCGGTTTTCTAAGGCAATGTCGTCTTACACATTTCCATATCATAACTGATTTTAAAGCCATGAATGGTGTTTGGTTATACAACCAAACTCTTTACTTAGTTCCAGATCTCCTCTCTAACTCTGAAGGGAAACTTGTTAACATCTTAATGACACATCTGAGGCTCAAGTTTCCGTTCGTGTTCTCTTGCTCTACTGGGATTCATTATGAACATTTCCTCTTTTTTTTTCCACTTTGGCAATTCCACCTAAGTATTTATTACGTCTCTATCATGTCTTCTCCCTCATTCATTCTAGAGTCATTAGGTTTAATTCCTTTAGTCTCTCATAATTCATCCCTCGCAATTTTCTAACAAGTCTCATTGCAAATTTCTAGACCTTTTCGAGTTTCTTTAAATGTATTTTTAGGATGGGGGCGGCATTTTCTAATCCTGGTGTCACATTGGCGGTGTTGAACGATCTAAAATTCTCCATATTTAAGTTCCTGAAGGAAGTTCTAACTTTCGCTAGGGTTAAGGTGCTGATGTTATCCTATTTTTCACGAGCCTTTGGAGTTATGTTTAGTGTGATGTCCACTCCCATGTCTCTCACTAGGCGTTATGAGGAGGCAGTTTCCCCTCATAGTTTACTGCCCTTTCGGTCCCTTGGCTCCTGTTCCCATTTCCATCATCTTACACTTGCTGGTGTATGGGTCCCTGGACCGAGCCTTGAGGTAGTCTGGTTGTTATCTTACTCCAGTCGGATTTCTCGCCCAACACCGTCACTCTCTGACTCCAGTCAGTTAGGTAATTCCTTGCCCGTGTCAGTGCTCTTCCGCTTACTACTCCTGACTGCCTCTCAAGTTTGTATAGTAATCTTTTGTGCGATACACTGTATCAACGGCATTTTAGTAGTCGAGAACCACGCTCTCTGCCCAACCTTCTCTGTCTTGCCTTACTTTGTTTACCTTATCACATAACTCGAGTCGATTCGTAGTCAAGATTTCCCTTCCGTAAAGCCTTGTTGATGTTTGCGTACAAACTTAATTAACATTATTATTCTTTCGAGTACTTTGCCGGAGAGGATAGTGACTGACACTGGCCTGTAGATAAGTGCCTCTTCTCTATCTCCCTCTGTAGGTCCCACATTTGCCTTTTACCAGCAGCTGGGCAATTTTCCCTTTGTAAGTGACTCATTAAAGAATAATGCATGATGAACGCTGAGTGACTGTGCCTCTTCATTAATGATCCAAGGTGATCCTTTATCTGGCCCCAGAGCTTAAATGACAAGGACCTTGTCATTGAAGCTACTCAGTGGCAGCTCCGCCAAGCGACTTGTGCTGGACGGTAGAGCGACGGTCTCACTTCATGCAAGTCGGCGTTCAATCCCCGACCGTCCAAGTGGTTGGGCACCATTCCTTTCCCCCCTTCCCATCCCAAATCCTGATCCCTTCCAAGTGCTATAGAGTCACGATGACTTGGTGCTCTCTCCTGATAGTACACTTACCTTGGTCCATTAACTTTAGTATCGTCTAGTAATGCTAGTTGCTTTATTACTTGGGGGTTTCCTCATTATTTAATGGCCTGGCGTTAGGGGTCACCTGGTCACCTATTACTGGGAGGTGTTCATACTGAGCTGTGAACACCCCGCCGACGCTGCCACTCACCTCCTCATACCTGAGTCATCTTACATTTATATGACTTTTGTAGGAGTGTTCGATGTTTGTTTGTTTGTATTGGAAGCAATAATTTTAAGAGTTTCTTTCAGAAAATTGATTTATCTCACCACACATCTCCCCTCTTACTCCCCCACACATCTCCCCTCTTACTCCCCCACACATCTCCCCTCTTACTCCCCCACACATCTCCCCTCTTACTCCCCCACACATCTCCCCTCTTACTCCCCCACACATCTCCCCTCTTACTCCCCCACACATCTCCCCTCTAACGTCCCCACACATCTCCCCTCTTACTCCCCCCCACATCTCCCCTCTAACTCCCCCACACACCTCCCCTCTTACTCCCCCACACATCTCCCCTCTTACTCCCCCACACATCTCCCCTCTTACTCCCCCACACATCTCCCCTCTTACCTCATAGCCTCCACACATTCGAAATTCTCCTTTCTATTATTCCTGGGTTCCCCCCCCTCCCCATGTCACACCCCCTCTACAGCCCCACCGTCACACCCCCTCTACGGCCCCACCGTCACACACCTTCTACAGCCCCACCGTCACACACCCTCTACAGCCCCACCGTCACACACCTTCTACAGCCCCACCGTCACACACCCTCTACAGTCCCACCCCTCTACAGTCCCACCGTCACACACCCTCTACAACCCCACCGTCACACACCTTCTACAGCACCACCGTCACACCCCCTCTACAGCCCCACCGTCACACACCCTCTACAACCCCACCATCACACACCTTCTACAGCACCACCGTCACACACCCTCTACAGCCCCACCGTCACACACCTTCTACAGCCCCACCGTCACACACCCTCTACAGCCCCACCGTCACACCCCTCTACAGTCCTACCGTCACAAAACCCTCTACAACCCCACCGTCACACACCTTCTACAGCACTACCGTCACACCCCCTCTACAGCCCCACCGTCACACACCTTCTACAGCCCCACCGACACACACCTTCTACAGCCCCACCGTCACACACCCTCTACAGCCCCACCGTCACACACCCTCTACAGCCCCACGGTCACACCCCTCTACAGCCCCACCATCACACACCCTCTACAGCCCCACCATCACACACCCTCTACAGCCCCGCCGTCACACACCCTCTACAGCCCCACCGTCACACATCCTCTACAGCACCACCGTCACACACCCTCTACAGCCCCACCGTCACACATCCTCTTCAGCTCCACCGTCACACACCCTCTACAGCCCCACCGTCAACCCCTTTACAGCCCCACCGTCACACCCCCTCTACAGCCTCACCGTCACACCCCCTCTACAGCCCCACCGTTACTCCCCTCTACAGCCCCACCGTCACACCCCCTCTACAGCCCTACCGTCCCACACCCTCTACAGCCCCACCGTTACACCCCCTCTACAGCCCCACCGTCACACCCCCTCTACAGCCCCACTCCTCTACAGCCCCACCGTCACACCCCCTCTACAGCCCCACCGTCACACACCCTCTACAGCCCCACCGTCACACACCCTCTAGAGCCCCACCGTCACACACCCTCTACAGCCCCACCGTCACACACCCTCTACAGCCCCACCGTCACACTCCTCTACAGCCCCACCGTCACACACCCTCTACAGCCCCACCGTCACACATCCTCTACAGCACCACCGTCACACACCCTCTACAGCCCCACCGTCACACATCCTCTTCAGCTCCACCGTCACACACCCTCTACAGCCCCACCGTCACACCCCTCTACAGCCCCACCGCCACACCCCCTCTACAGCCTCACCGTCACACCCCCTCTACAGCCCCACCGTTACTCCCCTCTACAGCCCCACCGTCACACCCCCTCTACAGCCCCACCGTCCCACACCCTCTACAGCCCCACCGTTACACCCCCTCTGCAGCCCCACCGTCACACCCCCTCTACAGCCCCACTCCTCTACAGCCCCACCGTCACACCCCCTCTACAGCCCCACCGTCACACACCCTCTACAGCCCCACCGTCACACACCCTCTACAGCCCCACCGTCACACACCCTCTACAGCCCCACCGTCACACACCCTCTACAGCCCCACCGTCACACCCCTCTACAGCCCCACCGGCACACACCCTCTACAGCCCCACCGTCACACTCCTCTACAGCCCCACCGTCACACACCCTCTACAGCCCCATCCCTCTACAGCCCAACCGTCACACAAACTCTACAGCCCTACCGTCACACACCCTCCACAGCCCCACCGTCACACACCCTCTACAGCCTCACCGTCACACACCCTCTACAGCCCAACCGTCACACCCCTCTACAGCCCCACCGTCACAGCCCCTCTACAGCCCCACCGTCACACACCCTCTACATCCCTACCCCTCTACAGCCCCACCGTCACACCCCCTCTACAGCCCCACCGTCACACACCTACTACATCTCCACCCCTCTTCAGCCCCACCGTCACACCCCCTCTAAAGCCCCACCGTCACACACCTTCTACAGCCCCACCGTCACACACCCTCTACAGCCCCACCCCTCTACAGTCCCACCGTCACACCCCCTCTACAGCCCCACCGGCACATACCATCTACAGCCCCACCGTCACACACCCTCTGCAGCCCCACCGTCACACACCCTCTACAGCCCCACCGTCACACATGCTCTACAGCCCCACTGTCACACACCCTCTACAGCCCACCGTCACACACCCTCTACAGCCCCACCGTCACACACCCTCTACAGCCCCATCGTCTCACCTCTCTACAGCCCCACCGTCACACACCCTCTACAGCTCCACCGTCACACACCCTCTACAGCCCCACTGTCACACACCCTCTACAGCCCCACCGTCACACCCCTCTACAGCCCCACCGTCACACACCCTCTACAGCCCCACCGTCACACACCCTCTACAGCCCCACCGTCACACCCCTCTACAGCCCCACCGGCACACACCCTCTACAGCCCCACCGTCACACTCCTCTACAGCCCCACCGTCACACACCCTCTACAGCCCCATCCCTCTACAGCCCCACCGTCACACACCCTCTACAGCCCTACCGTCACACACCCTCCACAGCCCCACCGTTACACCCCCTCTGCAGCCCCACCGTCACACCCCCTCTACAGCCCCACTCCTCTACAGCCCCACCGTCACACCCCCTCTACAGCCCCACCGTCACACACCCTCTACAGCCCCACCGTCACACACCCTCTACAGCCCCACCGTCACACACCCTCTACAGCCCCACCGTCACACACCCTCTACAGCCCCACCGTCACACCCCTCTACAGCCCCACCGGCACACACCCTCTACAGCCCCACCGTCACACTCCTCTACAGCCCCACCGTCACACACCCTCTACAGCCCCATCCCTCTACAGCCCAACCGTCACACAAACTCTACAGCCCTACCGTCACACACCCTCCACAGCCCCACCGTCACACACCCTCTACAGCCTCACCGTCACACACCCTCTACAGCCCCACCCCTCTACAGCCCAACCGTCACACCCCTCTACAGCCCCACCGTCACAGCCCCTCTACAGCCCCACCGTCACACACCCTCTACATCCCTACCCCTCTACAGCCCCACCGTCACACCCCCTCTACAGCCCCACCGTCACACACCTACTACATCTCCACCCCTCTTCAGCCCCACCGTCACACCCCCTCTAAAGCCCCACCGTCACACACCTTCTACAGCCCCACCGTCACACACCCTCTACAGCCCCACCCCTCTACAGTCCCACCGTCACACCCCCTCTACAGCCCCACCGGCACATACCATCTACAGCCCCACCGTCACACACCCTCTGCAGCCCCACCGTCACACACCCTCTACAGCCCCACCGTCACACATGCTCTACAGCCCCACTGTCACACACCCTCTACAGCCCACCGTCACACACCCTCTACAGCCCCACCGTCACACACCCTCTACAGCCCCATCGTCTCACCTCTCTACAGCCCCACCGTCACACACCCTCTACAGCTCCACCGTCACACACCCTCTACAGCCCCACTGTCACACACCCTCTACAGCCCCACCGTCACACCCCTCTACAGCCCCACCGTCACACACCCTCTACAGCCCCACCGTCACACACCCTCTACAGCCCCACCGTCACACCCCTCTACAGCCCCACCGGCACACACCCTCTACAGCCCCACCGTCACACTCCTCTACAGCCCCACCGTCACACACCCTCTACAGCCCCATCCCTCTACAGCCCCACCGTCACACACCCTCTACAGCCCTACCGTCACACACCCTCCACAGCCCCACCGTCACACACCCTCTACAGCCTCACCGTCACACACCCTCTACAGCCCCACCCCTCTACAGCCCAACCGTCACACCCCTCTACAGCCCCACCGTCACACCCCCTCTACAGCATCACCGTCACACACCCTCTACATCCCTACCCCTCTACAGCCCCACCGTCACACCCCCTCTACAGCCCCACCGTCACACACCCTCTACATCCCCACCCCTCTTCATCCCCACCGTCACACCCCCTCTACAGCCCCACCGTCACACACCTTCTACAGCCCCACCGTCACACACCCTCTACAGCCCCACCCCTCTACAGTCCCACCATCACACCCCCTCTACAGCCCCACCGGCACATACCCTCTACAGCCCCACCGTCACACACCCTCTACAGCCCCACCGTCACACACCCTCTACAGCCCACCGTCACACACCCTCTACAGCTCCACCGTCACACACCCTCTACAGCCCCATCGTCTCATCCCTCTACAGCCATACCGTCACACACCCTCTACAGCTCCACCGTCACACACCCTCTACAGCCCCACCGTCACACACCCTCTACAGCCCCACCGTCACACACCCTCTACAGCCCACCGTCACACACCCTCTACAGCCCCACCGTCACACCCCTCTACAGCCCCACCGGCACACCCTCTACAGCTCCACCGTCACACACCCTCTACAGCCCCACTGTCACACACCCTCTACATCCCCACCGTCACACCCCTCTACAGCCCCACCGGCACACACCCTCTACAGCCCCACCGTCACACACCCTCTACAGCCCCACCGTCACACCACTCTACAGCCCCACCGTCACACATCCTCTACAGCCCCACCGTCACACCCCCTTTACAGCACCACCGTCACACACCCTCTACAGCCCCACCCTTCTACAGCCCCACCGTCACACCCCCTCTACAGCCCCACCGTCACACTCCCTCTACAGCCCCACCGTCACACACCCTCTACATCCCCACCCCTCTTCAGCCAGACCGTCACACCCCCTCTACAGCCCCACCGTCACACACCTTCTACAGCCCCACCGTCACACACCCTCTACAGCCCCACCCCTCTACAGTCCCACCCCTCTACAGTCCCACCGACACACCCCCTCTACAGCCCCTCCGGCACATACCCATCTACAGCCCCACCGTCACACCCCCTCTACAGCACCACCGTCACACAACCTCTATATATATATTATCTTTGAACAACAAGTTTGATTATCAAGGAAATAATGCATATATTATTGTCACATTAATACTGTGCAATATCTAATTACATTCCTGCTAAATAATTATAAGTTGAAACAGGACAAAAAATCCAACATATATATAAAAACCAACATTAGAGATCACGAGGCCTAGGCCTCGCCTGTGACCACACATCCTGCCTCCCTGGCCTGCTTCCCTCTCACACCTCACACTCTTAACTCTCTCATAATCACTCTCACTCTACTTTCAATCACTCTTACGCACTATTACTCACTCTTACGCACTATTACTCACTCTTACTCTCAGTCATCCTTACTCTCATACTCACTCTTACTCTCTGTCACTCTTACTCTGTCACTCTTACTCTCTGTCACTCTTACTCTGTCACTCTTACTCTCTGTCACTCTTACTCTCTTTCACTCTTACTCTCTGTCACTCTTACTCTCTGTCACTCTTACTCTCTGTCACTATTACTCTCTGTCACTCTTACTCTCTGTCACTCTTACTCTCTGTCACTCTTACTGTCACTCTTACTCACTCTCAGTCACTCTTACCCATTCATACTCACTCTCACTCTTACTCTCATACTCTTACTCTCGATCACTCTTACTCCCAATCACTCTTACTCTCAATCATTCTTACTCCCAATCACTCTTACTCCCAATCACTCCTACTCTCAATCACTCTTACTCTCATTCTTACTCTTACTCACTCTTACTCCTACTCCCAATCACTCTTACTCTCAATCACTCTTACTCTCATTCTTACTCTTACTCACTCTTACTCCTACTCCCAATCACTCTTACTCTCAATCACTCTTATTCTCATTCTTACTTACTCTCACTCTTACTCCCAATCACTCTTACTCTCAATCACTCTTACTCTCATTCTTACTTTTACTCACTCTTACTCTCAGTCTTACTCTTACTCTCACTCTTACTCTCACTCCTACTCCCAATCATTCTTACTCTCAATCACTCTTACTCTCACTCACTCTTACTCTCTCTAACTCTCAATCACTCTTACTCTCTCTTACTCTCAATCACTCTTACTCTCATTCTCAATCACTCTTACTCTCACTCTAACTCATACTCACCCTTACTCTCATTCACTTTTACTCTCACTCTTACTCACTCTGACACCCTTACTCTCAATCACTCTGTCACTCTTACTCGCTGTCACTCTTACTCTCTGTCACTCTTACTCTCTGTCACTCTTACTCTCTGTCACTCTTACTCTCTTTCACTCTTACTCTCTTTCACTCCTACTCTCTGTCACTCTTACTTTCTGTCACTCTTACTCTCTGTCACTCTTACTCTCTGTCACTCTTACTCTCTGTCACTCTTACTCTGTCACTCTTACTCACTCTCAGTCACCCTTACCCATTCATACTCACTCTCTCACTCTTACTCTCATACTCTTACTCTCAATCACTCTTACTCCCAATCACTCTTACTCTCAATCACTCTTACTCCCAATCACTCTTACTCCCAATCACTCTTACTCTCAATCAATCTTACTCTCATTCTTACTCTTACTCACTCTTACTCCTACTCCCAATCACTCTTACTCTCAATCACTCTTACTCTCATTCTTACTCTTACTCACTCTTACTCCTACTCCCAATCACTCTTACTCTCAATCACTCTTACTCTCATTCTTACTTACTCTCACACTTACTCCCAATCACTCTTACTCTCAATCACTCTTACTCTCATTCTTACTCTTACTCACTCTTACTCTCGTTCTTACTCTTACTCACTCTTACTCTCAATCACTCTTACTCTCACTCCTACTCCCAATCACTCTTACTCTCAATCACTCTTACTCTCACTCACTCTTACTCTCACTCTAACTCTCAATCACTCTTACTCTCATTCTCAATCACTCTTACTCTCACTCTAACTCTCAATCACTCTTACTCTCATACTCATCCTTACTCTCATTCACTTTTACTCTCACTCTTACTCACTCTGTCACCCTTACTCTCAATCACTCTGTCACTCTTACTCTCACTCACTCTTACTTTTACTCACTCTTACTCACACTTACACACTCTCTGGCACTCTCACTCACCTTCAGTCACTCTTACTCACTCTTACCCACTCTCGCTCACTCTTACTCTAGTTAAAAAGAACACGCCAATATAAGACAACAAAACGTTTTCAGATTCTTTCACACCACTTTCCAGCAACTTTTATAATTTATATAAATTATCTTAGGGAATAATACATAAATTATATATTTAAACATGATATTAGTGTTTAGTGGAATGCATTAGGAGTCAAATTGTGTTAAGAAGAGCGATTTTTAGAAAATTTGGAAAACTACTTTTTTCTGATCATATTATAACTAAATGGATTTTGAACGTTTCACTGAGCCAATAAATATCATTCACAATTTATTAATGAATTTTACAAAACAACACCATAAATTTTATATTTAAACATGTAAAAACTATTTGTAATACATTAGGAACAAAATAGTTGTAGAAAAACAATTTATTATAAAACCTTTGTGTTTGGATTTTTTTATTAAAAGTTTCTCAAAGGCTCTCCTGCACCATTCTCAATGCAAATCATTCCCACGCCTATAGGAAGAGATAGACGAACGTTTTCTAGATGATTTGTGTTTGCTGGGTACACCCCACCCCTCTAGAGCCCCACCGGCACACACCCTCTACAGCCCCACCGTCACACCCCCTCTACAGCCCACCGTCACACACCCTTTACAGCCCCACCGTCACACACCCTCTATAGCCCCACCGTCACACACCCTCGACAGCCCTACCGTCACACCCCCTCTACAGCCCCACCGTCATACACCCTCTACAGCCCCACCGTCACACACCCTGTACAGCCCCACCGTCACACACCCTCTACAGCCCCACCGTCACACCCCCTCTACAGCCCCACCGTCACACCCCCTCTACAGCACCACCGTCACACAACCTCTACACCCCACCCCTCTAGAGCCCCACCGGCACACACCCTCTACAGCCCCACCGTCACACCCCCTCTACAGCCCACCGTCACACACCCTCTACAGCCCCACCGTCACACACCCTCTACAGCCCCACCGTCACACACCCTCTACAGCCCCACCCTTCTACAGCCCCACCGTCACACCCCCTCTACAGCACCACCGTCACACACCCTCTACGCCTCACCCCTCTACAGCCCCACCGGCACACACATTCTACAGCCCCACCGTCAAACCCCCTTTACAGCCCACCGTCATACACCCTCTACAGCCCCACCGTCACACACCCTCTACAGCCCCCCCGTCACACACCCTCTACAGCCCCACCGTCACACCCCCTCTACAGCCCCACCGTCATACACCCTCTACAGCCCCACCGTCACACCCCCTCTACAGCCCCACCGTCATACCCCCTCTACAGCCCCACCGTCACACACCCTCTACAGCCCCACCGTCACACACCCTCTACAGCCTACCGTCACACACCCTCTACAGCCCCACTGTCACACACCCTCTACAGCCCCACCTTCACATCCTCTCTACAGCCCCACCGTCACACGCCCTCCACAGCCCCACCGTCACACACCCTCTACAGCCCCACCGTCACACACCCTCTACAGCCCACCGTCACACACTCTCTACAGCCCCACTGTCACACACCCTCTACAGCCCCACCTTCACATCCCCTCTACAGCCCCAACGTTACACACCCTCTACAGCCCCACTGTCACACACCCTCTACAGCCCCACCTTCACATCCCCTCTACAGCCCCACCGTCACACACCCTCTACAGCCCCACCGTCACACACCCTCTACAGCCCCACCGTCACACACCCTCTACAGCCCACCGTCACACACCCTATACAGCCCCACTGTCACACACCCTCTACAGCCCCACCTTCACATCCCCTCTACAGCCCCACCGTCACACACCCTCTACAGCCCCACTGTCACACACCCTCTACAGCCCCACCTTCACATCCCCTCTACAGCCCCACCGTCACACACCCTCTACAGCCCCACCGTCACACACCCTCTACAGCCCCAACGTCACACACCCTCTACAGCCCCACCGTCACACACCCTCTACAGCCCCACCGTCACACACCTGTAATGGGGGGTGGGGGAAATAAGAATAGCGAGTATGTAGGAAGTGAGTAGGAGAAGTAGAAAAGGTAGAAGGGTAGATAGGTAGAAGTAGAAGAGTAGATAGTAGAAGGAGAAATGCTGCCACCATCCATTCTACACCATTACATACAAGACAAGGAATGGAACTTGTCTGGACTACAATATTCTCAAAAGATGTTATTACCATGTATCAACTCCAAACATGTACTCATTAATATCATGAAACCAGTAATCACAGAGGTTTTCTCACCTCAACTCAAAGCTCTAGGGAACAAAGTTAAAGACCATTTAAATAATAAATTAAATATTATATTTCATATGTAGTATCATACTTTAAGCAATTCAAATGTTCAAGATTTATATGCAAAGTGAGTCATCAGCCAAGAATTTGAGAACCCTACAACTGACTGCCCCTGATCATCACACAACATATGTAACCACGACCAAGTCACCTTAATGTTCAACTCACCAAGTGCCTGCCTATAGCTGGATAGAGGGGGAGGGGGGGGGGGGAGTCTGCAGCTGTCGGGCAGCATCACCCCCATCCGACCGACAGCTGTTGTCCTCCACTGCTCTGCTGCCTGGTCTATCTTGTTAATGCTCTCTAATCGATAGCTCTCCGAGTATATATTGGGAAACCTAGTAACTAACTCTGCCCACAAGTAGATAGCCTCGGGCACTCTACCAAGTCACTCCTTAAACGTCGGCATGTTTGAAGGCCAATTATCAGATTAGTGGAAGCAAGGTGAAATTCTCATGGGTGACCTCAGGTCATTTGGTGGTCATTAACTCTTAAAGGTATGAAATTCAGGCCGCCAGAATGGTGCGTGTCAAATCCTTGTCTGTGACTCATGTATCTCTATGTATTTTAAATACAACTAAACCAAACACCTTTACAGTGTTACACACCATCTACAGCCCCACCGTCACACCCCTCTACAGCCCCACCGTCACACCCCTCTACAGTCCCACCGTCACACCCCCTCTACAGCCTCACCGTCACATCCCCTCTACAGCCCCACCGTCACACCCCTCTACAGCCCCACCGTCACACACCCTCTACAGCCCCACCGTCACACCCCCTCTATAGCCCCACCGGCACACACCCTCTACAGCCCACCGTCACACACCCTCTACAGCCCCACTGTCACACAACCTCTACAGCCCCACCTTCACATCCCCTCTACAGCCCCACCGTCACACACCCTCTACAGCCCCACCGTCACACACCCTCTACAGCCCCACCGTCACACACCCTCTACAGCCCCACCGTCACACACCCTCTACAGCCCACCGTCACACACCCTCTACAGCCCCACCGTCACACACCCTCTACAGCCCCACCGTCACACACCCTCTACAGCCCCACCGTCACACACCCTCTACAGCCCCACCGTCACACATCATCTACAGCCCCACCGTCACACACCCTCTACAGCCCCACCGGCACACACCCTCTACAGCCCCACCGTCACACCTCCTCTACAGCCCACCGTCACACACCCTCTACAGCCCCACTGTCACACACCCTCTACAGCCCCACCTTCACATCCCCTCTACAGCCCCACCGTCACACACCCTCTACAGCCCCACCGTCACACACCCTCTACAGCCCCACCGTCACACACCCTCTACAGCCCCACCGTCACACACCCTCTACAGCCCCACCGTCACACACCTGTAACGGGGGGTGGGGGAAATAAGAATAGCGAGTAAGTAGGAAGTGAGTAGGAGAAGTAGAAAAGGTAGAAGGGTAGATAGGTAGAAGTAGAAGAGTAGATAGTAGAAGGAGAAATGCTGCCACCATCCATTCTAGACCATTACATACAAGACAAGGAATGGAACTTGTCTGGACTACAATATTCTCAAAAGATGTTATTACCATGTATCAACTCCAAACATGTACTCATTAATATCATGAAACCAGTAATCACAGAGGTTTTCTCACCTCAACTCAAAGCTCTAGGGAACAAAGTTAAAGACCATTTAAATAATAAATTCATAATTATATTTCATATGTAGTATCATACTTTAAGCAATTCAAATGTTCAAGATTTATATGCAAAGTGAGTCATCAGATAAGAATTTGAGAACCCTACAACTGACTGCCCCTGATCATCACACAACATATGTAACCACGACCAAGTCACCTAATGTTCAACTCACCAAGTGTCTGCCTATAGCTGGATAGAGGGGGAGGGGGGGGGGGAGTCTGCAGCTGTCGGGCAGCATCACCCCCATCCGACCGACAGCTGTTGTCCTCCACTGCTCTGCTGCCTGGTCTATCTTGTTAATGCTCTCGAATCGATAGCTCTCCGAGTATATATTGGGAAACCTAGTAACTAACTCTGCCCACAAGTAGATAGCCTCGGGCACTCTACCAAGCCACTCCTTAAACGTCGGCATGTTTGAAGGCCAATTATCAGATTAGCGGAAGCAAGGTGAAATTCTCATGGGTGACCTCAGGTCACTTGGTGGTCATTAACTCTTAGGGGTATGAAATTCAGGCCGCCAGAATGGTGCGTGTCAAATCCTTGTCTGTGACTCATGTATCTCTATGTATTTTAAATACAAATAAACCAAACACCTTTACAGTGTTACACACCATCTACAGCCCCCCCGTCACACCCCTCTACAGCCCCACCGTCACATCCCTCTACAGTCCCACCGTCACACCCCCTCTACAGCCTCACCGTCACATCCCCTCTACAGCCCCACCGTCACACCCCCTCTACAGCCCCACCGTCACACCCACTCTACAGCCCCACCGTCACACACCCTCTACAGCCCCACCGTCACACACCCTCTACAGCCCCACCGGCACACACCCTCAACAGCCCCAAATCTCTACATCCCCACCGTCACACCCCGTCTACAGCCCCACCGTCACACACCCTCTACAGCCCCACCGTCGCACACCCTCTACAGCCCCACCGTCACACACCCTCTACAGCCCCACCCCTCTACAGCCCCAACCCTCTACAGCCCCACTGTCACACCCCTCTACAGCCCCACCGTCACACACCCTCTACAGCCCCACCGTCACACCCTTCTACAGCACCACCGTCACACCCTTTCTACAGCCCCACCGTCACACACCCTCTATAGCCCCACCGTCACACCCCCTCTACAGCCCCACCGTCACACCTCCTCTACAGACCCACTCTTCTACAACCCCACCGTCACACCCCCTCTACAGCCCCACCGTCACACACCCTCTACAGCCCCACCGTCACACACCCTCTACAGCCCCACCGGCACACACCCTCAACAGCCCCAAATCTCTACATCCCCACCGTCACACCCCGTCTACAGCCCCACCGTCACACACCCTCTACAGCCCCACCATCACACACCCTCTACAACCCCACCGTCACACACCCTCTACAGCCCCACCCCTCTACAGCCCCAACCCTCTACAGCCCCACTGTCACACCCCTCTACAGCCCCACCGTCACACACCCTCTACAGCCCCCACCGTCACACCCTTCTACAGCACCACCGTCACACCCTTTCTACAGCCCCACCGTCACACACCCTCTATAGCCCCACCGTCACACCCCCTCTACAGCCCCACCGTCACACCTCCTCTACAGACCCACTCTTCTACAACCCCACCGTCACACCCCCTCTACAGCCCCTCCGTCACACACCCTCTACAGCCCCATCGTCACACACACTCTACAGCCCCACCGTCACACACCCTCTACAGCCCCACCCCTCTACAGCCCCACCCATCTACAGTTCCACCGCCACACCCCCTCTACAGCCCCACCGGCACATACCCTCTACAGCCCCACCGTCACACCCCTCTACAGCCCCACCGTCACACACCCTCTACAGCCCCATCTCTCTACAGCCCCACCGTCACACACCCTCTACAGCCCCACCGTCACACACCCTCTACTGCCCCACCGTCACACACCCTCTTCATCCTCACCGTCACACACCCTCTACAGCCCCACCCCTCTACAGCCCAACCGTCACACCCCTCTAGAGCCCCACCGTCACACCCCCTCTACAGCCCCACCGTCACACACCCTCTACAGCCCCACCCCTCTACAGCCCCACCGTCACACCCCTTCTACAGCCCCTCCGTCACACACCCTGTACATCCCCATCCCTCTTCAGCCCCACCGTCACACCCCCTCTACAGCCCCACCGTCACACACATTCTACAGCCCCACCGTCACACACTCTCTACAGCCCCACCCCTCTACAGTCCCACGCCTCTACAGTCCCACCGTCACACCCCCTCAACAGCCCCAACGGCAAATACCCTCTACAGCCCCACCGTCACACACCCTCTACAGCCCCATCGTCACACACCCTCTACAGTCCCACCGTCACACACGCTCTACAGCCCCACCGTCACACACCCTCTACAGCCCACCGTCACACACCCTCTACAGCCCCACCGTCACACACCCTCTACAGCCCCACCGTCACACACCCTCTACAGCCCCATCGTCACACCCCTCTACAGCCTCACTGTCACACACTCTCTACAGCTCCACCGTCACACACCCTCTACAGCCCCACCGTCACACACCCTCTACAGCCCCACCGTCACACCCCTCTACAGCCCCACCGGCACACACCCTCTACAGCCCCACCGTCACACACCCTCTACAGCCCCACCGTCACACCACTCTACAGCCTCACCGTCACACATCCTCTACAGCCCCACCCTTCTACAGCCCCACCCTTCTACAGCCCCACCGTCACACCCCCTCTACAGCACCACCGTCACACACCCTCTACAGCCCCACACTTCTACAGCCCCACCGTCACACACCCTCTACAGCCCCACCGTCACACACCCTCTACAGCCCCACCCCTCTACAGCCGCACCGTCACACCCCCTCTACAACCACACCGTCACACACCCTCTACATCCCCACCCCTCTTCAGCCCCACCGTCACACCCCCTCTACAGCCCCACCGTCACACACCTTCTACAGCCCCACCGTCACACACCCTCTACAGCCCCACCCCTCTACAGTCCCACCCCTCTACAGTCCGACCCCTGTACAGTCCCACCGACACACACCCTCTACAGCCCCACCGTCACACACCCTCTACAGCCCCACCGTCACACCCCTCTACAGCCCCACCGTCACACCCCTCTACAGTCCCACCGTCACACCCCCCTCTACAGCCTCACCGTCACATCCCCTCTACAGCCCCACCGTCACACCCCCTCTACAGCCCCACCGTCACACCCACTCTACAGCCCCACCGTCACACACCCTCTACAGCCCCACCGTCACACACCCTCTACAGCCCCACCGGCACACACCCTCAACAGCCCTAAATCTCTACATCCCCACCGTCACACCCCGTCTACAGCCCCACCGTCACACCCCGTCTACAGCCCCACCGTCACACACCCTCTACAGCCCCACCGTCACACACCCTCTACAGCCCCACCGTCACACATCCTCTACAACCCCACCCCTCTACAGCCCCAACCCTCTACAGCCCCACTGTCACACCCCTCTACAGCCCCACCGTCACACACCCTCTACAGCCCCACCGTCACACCCCTCTACAGCACCACTGTCACACCCTTTCTACAGCCCCAGCGTCACACACCCTCTATAGCCCCACCGTCACACCCCCTCTACAGCCCCACCGTCACACCTCCTCTACAGCCCCACCGTCACACCTCCTCTACAGCGCCACTCTTCTACAACCCCACCGTCACACCCCCTCTACAGCCCCACCGTCACACATCCTCTACAGCCCCACCGTCACACACACTCTACAGCCCCACCGTCACACACCCTCTACAGCCCCAACCCTCTACAGCCCCACCCATCTACAGTTCCACCGCCACACCCCCTCTACAGCCCCACCGGCACATACCCTCTACAGCCCCACCGTCACACCCCTCTACAGCCCCACCGTCACACACCCTCTACAGCCCAAATCTCTCTACAGCCCCACCGTCACACACCCTCTACTGCCCCACCGTCACACACCCTCTACATCCTCACCGTCACACACCCTCTACAGCCCCACCCCTCTACAGCCCAACCGTCACACCCCTCTACAGCCCCACCTTCACACCCCCTCTACAGCCCCACCGTCACACACCCTCTACAGCCCCACCCCTCTACAGCCCCACCGTCACACCCCTTCTACAGCCCCTCCGTCACACACCCTCTACATCCCCATCCCTCTTCAGCCCCACCGTCACACCCCCTCTACAGCCCCACCGTCACACACATTCTACAGCCCCACCGTCACACACTCTCTACAGCCCCACCCCTCTACAGTCCCACCCCTCTACAGTCCCACCGTCACACCCCCTCTACAGCCCCAACGGCACATACCCTCTACAGCCCCACCGTCACACACCCTCTACAGCCCCATCGTCACACACCCTCTACAGTCCCACCGTCACACACGCTCTACAGCCCCACCGTCACACACCCTCTACAGCCCACCGTCACACACCCTCTACAGCCCCACCGTCACACACCCTCTACAGCCCCACCGTCACACACCCTCTACAGCCCCATCGTCACACCCCTCTACAGCCTCACTGTCACACACCCTCTACAGCTCCACCGTCACACACCCTCTACAGCCCCACCGTCACACACCCTCTACAGCCCCACCGTCACACCCCTCTACAGCCCCACCGGCACACACCCTCTACAGCCCCACCGTCACACACCCTCTACAGCCCCACCGTCACACCACTCTACAGCCTCACCGTCACACATCCTCTACAGCCCCACCGTCACACCCCCTCTACAGCACCACCGTCACACACCCTCTACCGCCCCACACTTCTACAGCCCCACCGTCACACACCCTCTACAGCCCCACCGTCACACACCCTCTACAGCCCCACCGTCACACACCCTCTACAGCCCCACCCCTCTACAGCCGCACCGTCACACCCCCTCTACAGCCCCACCGTCACACACCCTCTACATCCCCACCCCTCTTCAGCCCCACCGTCACACCCCCTCTACAGCCCCACCGTCACACACCGTCTACAGCCCCACCGTCACACACCCTCTACAGCCCCACCCCTCTACAGTCCCACCCCTCTACAGTCCGACCCCTGTACAGTCCCAAAGACACACACCCTCTACAGCCCCACCGTCACACACCCTCTACAGCCCCACCGTCACACACCCTCTAAAGCCCCACCGGCACACACCCTCTACAGCCCCACCGTCACACCCCCTCTATAGCACCACCGTCACACACCCTCTACACCCCACCCCTCTACAGCCCCACCGGCACACACCCTCTACAGCCCCACCGTCACACCCCCTCTACTGCCCACCGTCACACACCCTCTACAGCCCCACCGTCACACACCCTCTACTGCTACACCGTCACACACCCTCTACAGCCCCACCCTTCTACAGCCCCACCGTCACACCCCCTCTACAGCACCACCGTCACACACTCTCTACAGCCCACCGTCACACACCCTCTACAGCCCCACCGTCACACACCCTCTACAGCCCACCGTCACATACCCTCTACAGCCCCACCGTCACACACCCTCTACAGCCCCACCGTCACACACCCTCTACAGCCCCATCGTCACACCCCTCTACAGCCTCACTGTCACACACCCTCTACAGCTCCACCGTCACACACCCTCTACAGCCCCACCGTCACACACCCTCTACAGCCACACCGTCACACCCCTCTACAGCCCCACCGGCACACACCCTCTACAGCCCTACCGTCACACACCCTCTACAGCCCCACCGTCACACCACTCTACAGCCTCACCGTCACACATCCTCTACAGCCCCACCGTCACACCCCCTCTACAGCACCACCGTCACACACCCTCTACAGCCTCACACTTCTACAGCCCCACCGTCACACACCCTCTACAGCCCCACCGTCACACACCCTCTACAGCCCCACCCCTCTACAGCCGCACCGTCACACCCCCTCTACTGCCCCACCGTCACACACCCTCTACATCCCCACCCCTCTTCAGCCCCACCGTCACACCCCCTCTACAGCCCCACCGTCACACACCTTCTACAGCCTCACCGTCACACACCCTCTACAGCCCCACCCCTCTACAGTCCCACCCCTCTACAGTCCGACCCCTGTACAGTCCCACCGACACACACCCTCTACAGCCCCACCGTCACACACCCTCTACAGCCCCACCGTCACACACCCTCTAAAGCCCCACCGTCACACACCCTCTACAGCCCCACCGTCACACCCCCTCTATAGCACCACCGTCACACACCCTCTACACCCCACCCCTCTACAGCCCCACCGGCACACACCCTCTACAGCCCCACCGTCACACCCCCTCTACAGCCCACCGTCACACACCCTCTACAGCCCCACCGTCACACACCCTCTACAGCTACACCGTCACACACCCTCTACAGCCCCACCCTTCTACAGCCCCACCGTCACACCCCCTCTACAGCACCACCGTCACACACTCTCTACAGCCCACCGTCACACACCCTCTACAGCCCCACCGTCACACACCCTCTACAGCCCCACCGTCACACACCTTCTACAGCCCCACCGTCACACACCTTCTACAGCCCCACCGTCACACACCCTCTACAGCCCCACCGTCACACCCCCTCTACAGCCTACCGTCACACACCCTCTACAGCCCCACTATCACACACCCTCTACAGCCCCACCGTCACATCCCCTCTACAGCCCCACCGTCACACACCCTCTACAGCCCCACCGTCACACCCCCTCTACAGCCCCACCGTCACACCCCCTCTACAGCCCCACCGTCACACACCCTCTAAAGCCCCACCGGCACACACCCTCTACAGCCCCACCGTCACACCCCCTCTACAGCCCACCGTCACACACCCTCTACAGCCCCACTGTCACACACCCTCTAGAGCCCCACCGTCACATCCCCTCTACAGCCCCACCGTCACACACCCTCTACAGCCCCACCGTCACACACCCTCTACATCCCCACCGTAACACACCCTCTACAGCGCACCGTCACACACCCTCTACAGCCCCACCGTCACACACCCTCTACAGCCCCACCGTCACACACCCTCTACAGCCCCACCGTCACACACCCTCTACAGCCCCACCGTCACACACCCTCTACAGCCCCACCGTCACACACCCTCTACAGCCCCACCGTCACACACCCTCTACAGCCCCACCCCCTCTACAGCCCCACCGTCACACACCCTCTACAGCCCCACCCCCTCTACAGCCCCACCGTCACACACCCTCTACAGCCCCACCGTCACACACCCTATACAGCCCCATATTAACCACTGGACGCATGCCGAAAAATATTTATATTTGACCCGACTCTATTTAAGTAATGTATATTCACGATAAGTTACATGTGAGAGGTCTATTCATGGTACCCTTGTCATGGTGCCCTTGTCACTGTACCCTTGTCATGGTAACCTTGTCATTTTGCCCTTGTCATGGTACCCTTGTCATGGTACCCTTGTCATGGTACCCTTGTCATGGTACGCTTTTCATGGTACACTTGTCATGGTACCCTTGTCATGGTGCCCTTGTCATGGTACCCTTGTCATGGTACCCTTGTCATGGTGCCCTTGTCATGGTACCCTTGACATTGTACTCTTGTCATGGTACCCTTGTCATGGTACTCTTGTCATGGTACCCTTGTCATGGTACCCTTGTCATGGTGCCCTTGTCATGGTACCCTTGTCATGGTACTCTTGTCATGGTACCCTTGTCATGGTGCCCTTGTCATGGTACCCTTGTCATGGTACACTTGTCATGGTACCCTTGTCATGGTGCCCTTGTCATGGTACCCTTGTCATGGTACCCTTGTCATGGTGCCCTTGTCATGGTACCCTTGACATTGTACTCTTGTCATGGTACCCTTGTCATGGTACTCTTGTCATGGTACCCTTGTCATGGTACCCTTGTCATGGTGCCCTTGTCATGGTACCCTTGTCATGGTACTCTTGTCATGGTACCCTTGTCATGGTACCCTTGTCATGGTGCCCTTGTCATGGTACCCTTGTCATGGTACCCTTGTCAAGGTACCCTTGTCATGGCACGCTTGTCATGGTACCCTTGTCATTGTACCTTTGTCATAGTGCCCTTGTCATGGTACCCTTGTCATGGTTCCCTTGACATGGTACTCTTGATATGGTACCCTTGTCATGGTACCCTTGTCATGGTACCCTTGTCATGTTGCCCTTGTCATGGTACCTTTGTCATGGTGCCCTTGTCATGGTACCCTTGTCATGGTACCCTTGACATGGTACTCTTGATATGGTACCCTTGTCATGGTACCCTTGTCATCGATCCCTTGATATGGTACCCTTGACATGGTATCTTTGACATGGTACCCTTGTCATAGTACCCTTGTCATGGTACCCTTGTCATGGTACCCTTGTCAAGGTCCTCTTGTCATGGTACCCGACAAGTACCCTTGACATGGTACCCTTGACATGGTACCCTTGTCATGGTACCCCTGACATGGTAACTTTGTCATAGTACCCGACAAGTACCCTTGACATGGTACCCTTGTCATAATACCCTTGTCATGGTACCCTTGTCATGGTACCCTTGACATGGTGCCCTTGTCCTAGTACCCTTGTCATGGTACCCTTGTCATGGTACCCTTGTCATAGTAGCCTTGTCATAGTACCTTTGTCATGGTATCATTATCATGGTACCGTTGACATGGTGCCCTTGTCATTGTAATCTTGTCATTGAACCTGGTCATGATACCCTTGTCATGGTACCCTTGTCATGGTACTCTTGTCATGGTACTCTTGTCATGGTACCTTTGTCATGGTGCCCTTGTCATGGTACCTTTGTCATGGTACCCTTGTCATGGTACCCTTGATATGGTGCCCTTGTCATTTTACCCTTGTCATGGTATCCTTATCATGGTACCCTTGTCATTGAACCTGGTCATGGTACCCTTGTCATGGTACCCTCTTCATAGTACCCTTGTCATGGTACCCTTGATATGGTGCCCTTGTCATGGTACTCTTCACATGGTATCCTTGTCATGGTACCCTTGTCATGGTGGCTTTGTTATGGTACGCTTGTCATGGTAACCTTGTCATGGTACCCTTGTCATAGTGCCCTTGTCATGGTGCCCTTGTCATGGTACCCATGACATGGTACCCTTGTTATGGTACCCTTGTTATTGTACCCTTGTCATGGTACCCCTTGTCATTGTACCCTTGGCATGGTACCCTTGTCATGGAGCCCGTGTCCTGGAACCCTTGACATGGTACCCATTGACATGGTACCCTTGTCATGATACCTTTGTCATGGTACCCTTGACATGGTACCCTTGTCATAATACCCTTGACATGGTGCCCTTGCCATGGTACCCTTGTCATTGTAATCTTGCCATTGAACCTGGTCATGGTCCCCTTCTCATGGTACCCTTTTCATGATACCCTTGTCATGGTACCCTTGTCATGGTACCCTTGTCATGGTACTCTTGTTATGGTACCCCTGTCATGGTACCCTTGTCATGGTACCCTAGTCATGGTACCCTTGTCATGGTACCCTTATCATGGTACCCTTGACATGGTACTCTTGATATGGTACCCTTGTCATGGTACCCTTGTCATCGATCCCTTGACATGGTACCCTTGACATGGTATCCTTGACATGGTACCCTTGTCATAGTACCCTTGTCATGGTACCCTTGACATGGTACCCTTGTCATGGTACCCTTGGCAAAGTACCCTTGTCATGGTACCCTTGACATGGTACCCTTGACATGGTACCCCTGACATGGTACCCTTGTCATAGTACCCGATAAGTACCCTTGACATGGTACCCTTGTCATAGTACCCTTGTCATGGTACCCTTGACATGGTACCCTTGTCATGGTACCCTTGTCATAGTAGCCTTGTCATAGTACCCTTGTCATAGTAGCCTTGTCATAGTACCCTTGTCATGGTACCCATGTCATGGTACCCTTGTCATGGTACCCTTGTCATAGTAGCCTTGTCATAGTACCCTTGTCATGGTACCCTTATCATGGTACCCTTGTCATGGTACTCTTGTCATGGTACCTTTGTCATGGTGCCCTTGTCATGGTACCCTTGTCATGGTACCCTTGTCATGGTATCCTTGTCATGGTACCCTTCATATGGTGCCCTTGTCATGGTACCCTTGTCATGGTATCCTTATCATGGTACCCTTGTCATGGAACCTGGTCATGGTACCCTTGTCATGGTATCCTTTTCATGGTACC
Organism: Procambarus clarkii; assembly: GCF_040958095.1. NCBI lineage: Eukaryota > Metazoa > Arthropoda > Malacostraca > Decapoda > Cambaridae > Procambarus > Procambarus clarkii. The sequence goes on along the minus strand of NC_091162.1, from coordinate 2,397,178 downwards.
CTTGTCATGGTTCTCTTGTCATGGTATCCTTGTCATGTTACCCTTTTCATGGTACCCTTGTCATGGTTCTCTTCTCATGGTATCCTTGTCATGGTACCCTTTTCATGGTACCCTTGTCATGGTTCTCTTGTCATGGTACCCTTGTCATGGTACCCTTGTCATGGTACCCTTGTCATGGTACCCTTGTCATGGTACCCTTGTCATGGTAAACTGGTATGATTGTGTCACCTAGTATTTATATGTATGAAACAAAATATGCATGTTAAACTATCCCGGGTAAAGGCCATATTATTACCTCTTATACATATACATAAATAAGATGAATATTATTGACCTCAAATGTCGCTGATACATCGCACACATTAATATTTTCAACACCGTTTACTAATGTAATGAGAGACAATGTTTCAAGCGATGACCGAGTGACTTTAACTAATTTCACTAATACCCCAATGTAGCTAATATATTTTAATACTTCAGTATCATTAAATGTAAGTGCAATCTGCATGAAGCTTTACTGCTAACTATAAATGAATGATTAAGATGTTGTTTGAGAATGTTACACTGTCGACACCGTCACTGGAGTATAGAGTGGTAATTTCAGCGCCATCTATGGATCTGCACTCCAACTACCTGGTATTTGGTGCAACTCGGATAATGTCATCTGTTGGTGGTGGCGAAGCAGCGGTGAATGGTTTCCTGCCTCAGTCAGAATGTGAGGTCGATGATGACCTCTGGTGAGTGGCGTATCAAGATCACCGCCATCTAGGTTGTGGCTACAAGTCTCAATGTCAATTCTCCGGTGGACGAGTGTTATCCCAGGGTTACCCAGTGTACTGTCCACCTGGATTATGACGTTTTTATGTCCACAGAGGTGACATACGGAGGCGATTGAGCTGAGGAGGGCTAGTTTACCTTGGGCAGTCCACGAACTCTTGGCTTGGTCTTGAGAAGAGAACTAAGTGGCCGCCGTTGGATTAGAGCAGAGTGATAGCTGCTGATGAACGCAGTGTTGCATAGTCCGAAGTACCCGGGATTGGACTGTAAGAGTTAAGCTATGACAGTGATGTGTCTAGTGTGAAGTGCTGCTTGCAGTCTGCTAGAGGCTTCTGCCAGGGTGTTAGCGACCCCTGTGTTAGTTTGAGACCCCTGTCAACGTGTTGCAGAAGCCCTCTGCTAGTGAATAGCTGGAGAGTGACGGTGGGGTGTAGGCACATTGTGATACTATGTGGGTGCACTGGCCCTTGTAGAAGGTTAAGTCGCCAGTGTTTGCCAGTATGAGTGGACAACGTGTACCTGCAATGTGTATATATATTTTATATATATATATATATATATATATATATATATATATATATATATATATATATATATATATATATATATATATATATATATATATATATATATATATATTAGTATATATATTAGTATATTTTGGTAGCAGTCTTTCCTGTAGACATATATTATTAAATATGACCGAAAAAGTAAGATTAATAATTCTAACACGAATTTTCTCAATCTTTCGTACATTTCTTTTCACTGTTGGAGGTAAATCAAAAATCAATTCTCCAAAATTCATTTTTATTTCTAGTCTGACGCGACACGAGCGCGTTTCGTAAAACTTATTAAATTTTCAAAGACTTTAGTTCACAAATACACAACTGAATAGAACTTACGCATCTCCGATTTTATATCTACATTTGAGTGAGGTGGAACGGGTGATGTGGCATTAACACAAGACAGAACAAGATGTGGCATTAATAGGGTATTAATTTCATCAACACAAGACAGAACACGAAACAATGGATATTGAATAGAAGTGTTTGTAGAAAGCCTATTGGTCCATATTTCTTGATGCTTCTATATTGGAGCGGAGTCTTGAGGTGGGTAGAATATAGTTGTGCAATAATTGGCTGTTGATTGCTGGTGTTGACTTCTTGATGTGTAGTGCCTCGCAAACGTCAAGCCGCCTGCTATCGCTGTATCTATCGATGATTTCTGTGTTGTTTACTAGGATTTCTCTGGCGATGGTTTGGTTGTGGGAAGAGATTATATGTTCCTTAATGGAGCCCTGTTGCTTATGCATCGTTAAACGCCTAGAAAGAGATGTTGTTGTCTTGCCTATATACTGGGTTTTTTGGAGCTTACAGTCCCCAAGAGGGCATTTGAAGGCATAGACGACGTTAGTCTCTTTTAAAGCGTTCTGTTTTGTGTCTGGAGAGTTTCTCATGAGTAGGCTGGCCGTTTTTCTGGTTTTATAGTAAATCGACAGTTGTATCCTCTGGTTTTTGTCTGTAGGGATAACGTTTCTATTAACAATATCTTTCAGGACCCTTTCCTCCGTTTTATGAGCTGTGGAAAAGAAGTTCCTGTAAAATAGTCTAATAGGGGGTATAGGTGTTGTGTTAGTTGTCTCTTCAGAGGTTGCATGGCTTTTCACTTTCCTTCTTATGATGTCTTCGACGAAACCATTGGAGAAGCCGTTATTGACTAGGACCTGCCTTACCATATATATATATATATATATATATATATATATATATATATATATATATATATATATATATATATATATATATATATATATATATTGTGTGAAGGGAATTGTGTGTTGCTTATCCACCCCCCCCCCCCCTCACTTATTTATTCATTGTGCCACTACTTGATACAGTCAGTTCTTCAAAGCTTACTTTGAAGAACTTGGGGCTAGATACAGCAAAAGAGGTCATAACAGCAAGAACCCGTTTACTGGACCAAAGTGACCGTAACAGAGAAGAACTGCCGAAGGATTAAATGCCAACGTCCTTATCGCCAGGGGCCAGCCACTACAACTCAGTAGGCCCAGGAGTCCTCCAGGTATGAGAGAATGAGATTAATTGTAATTGTGGGTGTATTCTGATTTCTTAATTTTTTTCTATTTATTCATAAAAAAATCACACGTTCCTAAAATGTTTACCGTTTCCTAAACATAGCAAATGAACTGTAAGTTACTATAAAAAAGACTATGCTTATTTGTTTAATATTTGGTAAATTCTTCTAACCTTAAATTACCCGAATTAAATAACCAACAGAAGGTTAGTTATCGCCTCTTTTTTTATTTTTATTAAATAATTGTGAAAACTGCACTTTTTTCAGTATTAATTGTGATTGTTTATTACGTATTCACCAAGACGGCTAAGCTGGTGCCCAGCTACTTGGAGTCAAAAAGTTGACTCCTAATTATGTGTGTTTTAACATTTGGAGAACATATTAATATTCATTTGTTAAAATCTTTGCAGATTAAATTAGGTTTGAATTTTACCAAATTTAATGTGTGAAGTAAAGAATCTGTGGCATAGGTACCTCCCTCTCTTCTGTCATGTGAGGGATTCTAATCATCCTATTGATTGGTTTTCTTCTAAAATAATCTCTACTGCCTTTAAATAGACGCCGTCTTGTTGATTCGGCTCTGATACACAACCTACCCAACATGAACCTTAGTCTTGGCTTTGTTGCAGTTGACTCTTCCCTTTCACAGTACATACTCAAATGTTCTAACAAATCTAATATAAGCCTACCCTTCCTTTTTCTTTTACTTTTTCTCTCTGGTTTTCTCTTATGATCCCTTTCTTATTCCTATTATTCAACCCGTTCTCGCAAATTCGTAAAGTCAATATTGACTTATTAAATAAGTGCATAGGTGACATACTAAACATCATAGATACCCTTAAAAAGCTTCATAGAAAATACCGACCTTACCTAACCTTGTTAGTATCTTAAGATAAGCATCTTATAGCTTCGTAATTACAATTGTTACTTAACCTATTATAGGTATAGGTTAAGTAATAATTGTAATTACGAAGCAATAAGATGCTTATCTTAAGATACTAACAAGGTTAGGTAAGGTCGGTGTTTTCTATGAAGCTTTTTAAGGGTATCTATTATGTTTAGTATATCACCTATGCACGTAGTTAATAAGTCAATATTGACTATACGAATTTGCGAGAACGGGTTGTATTATTACACACTTTTTTACACCGTACCTTCCGTACCTTTTGCCTTGCTCTTATCTTCCTCTAATATTTCCATCTCCTCGCCTCTCTCTTGCCTACTTAATGTCCTTGCCTCCCTCGCCTCATCACAATCGACTTGGTAATGGTCCAGGACGGACCGAAACGTCGTCGTCTCTTCAGTTTCTAGAGTGTGGTTTGGTTAAGAAAGAATCTGTGAATATAAATTCAGAGCTCAGGTGACCTGTCTCGTGCAAAAAACATTTAAATTATATCTCCTGAACATATAGTGTGTTCTTTGTTCTCAGAAAAGATCTGCGTAAAAATACAAATAAAAATTAGTTTTTGCTTCACTAATTGGAATTTACTTGCTCGTTTGCAAGCTCGAGTGCATTTTTTCTAACATTTATATGTAGCAATGAAGGGAGTCTGTATAGTTTAATCTATTCATTAACTTTCAAGTTTTCTACATATACGGGTCACGAAATATTTTCGCTGCTAACATTTTGCAAAAATGTTACATAACTTTGCGAATTTATGGTGGTAAGAACTTCCACTTTGCTCCATTTTATTGGATTTTTTAAAGGTAAAAGGCGGGGTAAAATAGTAAAGGGAAGACATGCATTGTCTCCCATTGTAGAATGGGACACAAGGCATTGACTTGTAGAATACTCAAACCAGGTACATCTGGTCTAAGCTGAAGTCTGCTTGTACTGCATTACAAATAAATAAAAATCTGACTTTCACTAGATACACGGCATTGTCTATAAATCTGTCTACAACAGAGGACAGTGTACAGGAATTACAAATTAGTGGCGTGTATTCCATTTGGGATTTGTCTTGAATTTTTGGATTTGTGGGGAATTTTGTTATACATAACGCCACATCCAGGCGATGTGTTCCCTCATTAGAAAACACAGTTTCGCAGCATCTTTGGTAGTAACATATTTCCTATGTGTTATGCAGGACATGTTTTCAATAATTTCCACTCTCAATATGATAACTGATGGGATGTGTATCAGTGTTCACTTATCTAGTCATGTGACAGAACTCAGTTTTTATATCTCCGTGAGCAAGCTATCTGGGGCAAGAATAACTTATCACCGTCGTCGCTATGATAAAATAATATGTGTTAGCCCTCCGTGGATGTGATTGACATGTATGAATTGCTCAAAACTCTTGTAATTTATTGTATTTTTAATACTTATAATATTATTATTGACAAGGTTATTTAAAATGAATATGAACAAATATATTGTAAAGAACACCTTCAGTTCCATACTAGGCGCCTCCAGCATGTCCAACTCATAAAATTGCCTAACATGTGCTTCAAACTTTTCAGCGCGTTTAAGGATTCTGAGTTGTTGAAGTGACAATATGTTTTGGTCGCCAGCCTCTTGCCAAAATGTATCCCATAATTTGGGCTTATTTCTAGCAGTACGAGCTGCAACATTACTCAATTCGCACACAGGAAGGTACCATCCGGTACTCACCAAATGGTCCAAATAAAATACATATCTTAACACAAAAATGACTGCACGTTTATAATTCTATCAGTCTACGTAAAATTACAGTACGGTAATTACATATGAAAAGTCACAATATCAGGTTCAGACTGATATTTATCATATACAATACTGCATTCATTATCATATGATAGCAGATTCTGTTATCATATACTGCTTGTTGTTGTTGTTTAAGATTCGCTACTTGGAATCCAAGTTCCAAGTAGCACGGGCTATGGTGAGCCCGTAAAATATACTGCTAGAATTCGATTAAAATTTAGAAGTGTTTTTTGTAAATGACTTACAAAAACAGTAGTTGTGGTTCAATAGTAGTTTGTTCTTTGGGGAGGAATTTGTTGAGGAATTAGATTGTAGTATCCATTTGGGTAACTATTTGAAATGCTCAGAGCCTGCCACATATCTTCTGTACGAAGGGTCTGTAGGTACAATGGTAAGTCACATATATTAACTTTGGTTCTATTTCGATATGCAACTCAATCCTAAAACTTGTCTAACAACTTACGTTAAGACTTCGACCAGAAATCCCAAGTTAGTGGTGAGTGCTTTATGTTGCATCTGATTAAGGGTTTTAGTGTTATTCTCCCCTCAGGTACTTAACTTGCAGTGTTGCACACCCATTAGCACCTTGAGTTGCAGTTTTTTACACTCCTTAGCTACTTGAGTTACAGTTCTACACACCCATTAACACGATTACCTGCAGTGTTATACACCCATTAACACATAGGTGTGGTGCGACCCGCTGTAGACAAGGTTCTTTCTTAGCAATTTGCAAAGCAGCTTTGACATGTTTCTTTTCATAAATTTTCACCCCAAATATAGTAACTAACGAGCTGTTTATTAATGTTTTCCTCTGTAGCGTAACAGAAAGATATGACTGAAGCGTCCGTCAGACAGCCACCAGATGGGTTCATCTTAGCCCAGAGGATTTCCATCAACTCCAAGTCGATCACGTTTACACACCTGCTCTTTTGTTTTGAGGTTCTATCAAATGTTTCAACAATATTCAGAAATATTACCTATGTTTCTTCATCACAATCGAGACTTTTGTTCCATTTTGCGGTCAATTGTAGTGCCTTATCTGATGTGTTTCTATTATTTAAAAAAGTAAATTCTTTGTTACTCATTAAAAATTTTACCAATGGTTTTATTAGCGTCTCAAAAAAACTTTTTTATAATTCATTTCCATTGAATTTAGATTGCCCGGTTTTCTATGGGCATTCTTCCTGATTAGTGTCCAGGTCTGATGGTCAATACACTCGTAGAGTAAAGCTACAAGTAGACGTGTACATAATTTCAGGCTGTAGGGCAACCCGTTCTCGCAAATTTAATAAGTCAATATTGACTTATTAAATATGTGCATAGGTGACATACTTAACATAATAGATACCCTTAAAAAGATTCATAGAAAACACCGATCTTACCTAACCTACTTAGTATGTTAAGATAAGCATCTTATTGCTTCGTAATTACAATTATTACCTAACCTATAATAGGTATAGGTTAAGTAATAATTGTAATTACGAAGCAATAAGATGCTTATCTTAAGATACTAACAAGGTTAGGTAAGGTCGGTGTTTTCTATGAATCTTTTTAAGGGTATCTATTATGGTTAGTATATCACCTATGCACGTAGTTAATAAGTCAATATTGACTTTACGAATTTGCGAGAACGGGTTGTGTAGGGACATATACATTCTCGTCCTCGGGTCTTCAACACATTCGCTGCAACTTATGTTGCTTTCTCTTGTGTGACGTTACAGTAAGATATGGAGGAATTTCTAAGGTAAGATAGCATAGAGAGGAGTCTGGGCTCTGCATAGTTGTACTAGGTGATTGGCTTCTCCTGGTAGTTATCTTACCTTGCGAAGTGAGAAGCGTGAGGGACAGCCTTCACCTGGCCTTGGAAGCCTCAGAAATAATAACAGTAAATTATTATCAGTATTATTATTTTATATTTTTCTATACGGAATTTTTGTTATCGTGTTACTAGATTGTTTCTACTGATTCTAATTTGAACAACTGGTTGGCATTACCGTCAAAGGTTGCATCGTGGAGTCCTTTCCAAAGCTCCAAACAACAAAGAATGAAATAACTGGAATTTTTGTTCTAGTACTCGACGATCATAACTACATTATTCAGCCATAGGATGATGACTTTATCCATTGTTTTCTTTTTAATCCAAAGACACCACGATTAAGATAACGATCACGAGGGCACTGACAACCCCCCATCCTTGTTGAGTCAGGACAGCGGATATGTCTTCATTAGGGACAGGTCAAATCAGAGACCCACGTTGTAGATAAGAGCCCTGAGTCTGTAGGTCTCTGTAGGAGGAAGAATGTTTGATACTGATAATGGGTTTGGGTTGTAATGTTGTTATCTCGAGGGTGGGTTCCTGAGGCCTGGTACTGTGATCACGTTGTCATCTGCTATTTATTGGTTGACAACTATAGTTTGGTTTGAGATTAGATTTTAAGTGTATTTTCTTAGAGGTTATTTAAGTAAATTGTACACGCTTGAGTGTGTCCTTGCTTGACACTTTTTGCCTTTTTTCTTCATTATATTGAATCTTATGAGCGCGTGAGTTTGTGCATCTGAGTGTGTGTGTGCATTGTTTGTGTTTGAAAGTGTGTGTGTGTGTGTGTATTGTTTGTGTTTGAAAGTGTGTGTGTGTGTGTATGTGTGTGTGTGCGTGTGTGTGTCTGTGTGTGTGTGTGTGTGTGTGTGTGTGTGTGTGTGTGTGTGTGTGTGTGTGTGTGTGTGTGTGTGTGTGTGTGTGTGTGTATTCACCTAATTGTATTCAGCTAATTGTATTCAGCTAATTGAGCTTGCGGGGGTTGAGCTCTGTTCTTTCGGCCCGCCTCTCAACTGTCAATCAACTATTTCTACTACTACTACTATTTTTTTCACAACACACACACTCACCCCAGGAAGCAGCCCGAGACAGCTGACTAACTCTCAGGTACCTATTTACTGCTAGGTAACATGGGTATAGGGTGAAAGAAACTCTGCCCAATGTTTCTCGCCCGCGCCCGGGATCGAACCCGGGAACATAGGATCACAAGTCCAGCGTGGTGTCCACTCAGCCGGCCGGCCCCCAACCCCTGTATGTGTACTCACCAATATGTGCTTGCGGGAGTTGAGCTTTGGCTCTTTGGTCCCGCCTCTCAACTGTCAGTCAACTGGTGTACAGATTCCTGAGCCTACTGGGCTCTATCATATCTACATGTGAAACTGAGTATGGAGTCAGCCTCCACCACATCACTGCCTAATGCATTCCATCTGTTAACTACTCTGACACTGAAAAAGTTCCTTCTAACGTCCCTGTGGCTCATGTGGGTACTCAGTTTCCACCTGTGTCCTCATGTTCGCTTACCACTAGTGTTGAGTAGGTAAACCTTGTTTACCCGGTCGATTCCCCTGAGGATTTTGTAGGTTGTGATCATGTCTCCCTTTACTTGTTTGTCTTCCAGTGTCATATGATGCATTTCCCGCAGCCTTTCCTCGTAACTCATGCCTCTTAGTTCTGGGACTAGTCTAGTGGCATACCGTTGAACTTTTTCCAGCTTCGTCTTGTGCTTGACAAGGTACGGGCTCCATGCTGGTGCCGCATACTCCAGGATTAGTCTTACATATGTGGTGTACAAGATTCTGAATGATTCCTTACACAGGTTCCTGAACGCTGTTCTGATGTTAGCCAGCCTCGCAAATGCCGCAGACGTTATTCTTTTTATGTGGGCTTCAGGAGACAGGTTGGTGTGATATCAACTACATCTTTCTCTCTGTCCGTTGCATTAGGTACTCATCTCCTATTCTTTATCCTGTGTCTGGCCTCCTGTTTCGGCCGCCTAATTTCATTACTTTGCATTTACTCGGGTTGAACTTCAACAGCCATTTGTTGAACCATTCACTCATGCTGTCTAGGTCATCTTGTAGCCTCCTACTATCATCCTCAGTTTCAATCCTCATAATTTTTGCATCATCAGCAAACATTGAGAGAAACAAGTCTATACCCTCTGGGAGATCATTTATTTATATCAGAAACAGTATAGGTCCAAGACTGACCCCTGCGGGACTCCACTTGTAACGTCTCGCCAATCTGAGACCACACCTCTCACACTGACTCGTTGTCTCCTGCTGCTTAGGTACTCCTTTATCCAATGGAGTACCTTCCCTTTCACTCCAGCCTGCATCTCCAGCTTTTTTACTAGCCTCTTGTGTGGTACTGTATTAAAGGCTTTCTGACAATCAAAAAATATGCAGTCTGCCCATCCCTCTCTTTCTTGCCTAATTTTTGTTGTCTGGTTGTAGAATTCAAGTATCCCTGTGAGGCAGGACCTGCCATCCCGGAACCCATGTTGATGCTGTGTTACAAAGTTCTTTCGCTCCAGATGTTCCACTAGCTTTCTTCGCACAAACTTCTCCACCAGCTTGCATAGTATTCAGGTTAGGGACACTGGCCTGTAGTTCAGTGCCTCCTGTCTATCCCCTTTCTTGTATATCTGGACTACTTTAGCTGCTTTTCAAATTTCTGGCAGTTCCTCTGTTGCCAGTGATTTGTTATACACTATGGAGAGTGGCAGGCACAGTTCTTCTGCTCCTTCCTTTAGTATCCAAGGGGAGATTCCATCTGGGTCTATAGCCTTTGTCGCATCCAATTCTAGTAAACACTTCCTTACTTCCCCGCTGGAAATCTCAAATTCTTCCAGTGGTTCCTGGTTAACTATTCCCTCTCTTATCTCTGGAATTTCTCCTTGCTCTAAGGTGAAGACCTCCTGGAATTTCTTATTCAGTTCCTCATACACTTCCTTGTCGTTTGTAGTGTGTGTGTGTACTCACCTAATTGTACTCACCGAATTGTGCTTGCGGGGGTTTAGCTTTGGTTCTTTGGTCTCGCCTCTCAACTGTCAATCAACTGGTGTACAGATTCCTGAGCCTACTAGGCTATATCATATCTACATTTGAAACTGTGTATGGAGTCAGCCTCCACCACATCACTTCCTAGTGCATTCCATTTATTAACTACTCTGACACTGAAAAAAATCTTTCTAACGTCTCTGTGGCTCATCTGGGTACTCAGTTTCTACCTGTGTCCCCTTGTTCGTGTCCCACCCGTGGTGAAGAGTTTGTCCACACGGTCAATTCCCCTTAGAATTTTGTTGTCATGTCTCCCTTACTATTCTGTCTTCCTGGGAGGTGAGTTTCAGCTCCTTTAGCCTTTCCTCGTATCTCATACCTCTCAGTACCGGAACGAGTCTGGTGTCATACCGCTGAATCTTCTCTAACTTTGTCTTGTGTTTAACTAGGTATGGACTCCAAGCTGGAGTTGCATATTCCATGATTGGTCTGACATAAGTGGTATACAGGGTCCTGAACGATTCCTTACATAAGTTTCTAATGGCAGTTCTTATGTTGACCAGTCTAGCATATGCTGCTGAGGATATCCTTTTGATGTGGGCTTCTGCGGACAGGTTCGGTGTGATATCGACCCCCAGATCTTTCTCTCTGACTCTTGAAGGATTTCACCTCCCAGATGGTACCTTGTGTTCAGCCTTCTGCTCCCTTCGCCTAATTTCATTACTTTGCACTTTCCTGAGTTGAACTTTAGTAGCCATTTTCTACACCATTCCTCCAGGTCGTCCTGTAGTCTCTGTCTATCATCATCTGTCTTGATTCTTCTCATAATTTTTGCATCTTCAGCCAATATTGAGAGGAATGAGTCTATACCCTTTTGAAAGATCGTTTACATATATATTAGAAACAGGATGGGTCCAAGTTCTGAGTCCTGTGGGACTCCGCTGGTGACATGTCGCCACTCTGATGTCTCCCCCTTCACAGTTACTCGCTGTTTCCTGTTGCTTAGATACTCCCTTATCCACTGGAGCACCTTACCTTTTACTTCTGCCTGTTGCTCAAACTTTCTTAACAGCCTTTTATGGGGAACTGAGTCAAAAGCTTTTTGACAGTCCAAGAAAATGCAGTTTGCCCACACTTTTCTTTCTTCCCTAATTATTGTTACTTGGTCATAGAATTCTATTAAAGCTGTGAGGAACGAATTACCATCACTGAATCCATGCTGGTGGTGTGTTACAAAACTATTTCCCTCAAGATACCTTTTGCCTCACGATCTACGAGCGATGCCTCCCTACGAGCCTTCTCCTCACGATCTTCTCCATCACCTTGCATGGTATACAAGTTAGGGAAACTGGCCTGTAGTTCAGTGCCTCTTACCTATCACCCAGTTTGTATATTGAGACTACATTAGCTGTCTTTCAGGTTTCTGGTAGGTCTCCTGTTTCCAGTGACCTGTTATACACAAATAAAGATTGGCACACTTAGTGCTTCTGCACCTTCTTTTAGTATCCATGGTGAGATTCCGTCAGGCCAAACAGCCTTTGTCACATTCATCTCCATCAGATTCCTTTTGATCTCATTACTGGTGAAGTAAAAAGCCTCCAAGGTTGCTTGGCTTGCCTCCTCATTCAGCGAAGGGGCTTCTGCTTGTTCTTTTGTGAAGACCTCCTGGAATCTCTTGTTGAGTTCTTCACACACCTCTTTGTCATTCTCAGTGTATCTATTCTCCCCTTTTCTCAGTTTCATCAATTGTTCCTTCACCGCTGTTTCCTCCTGATGTGGCTGTGGAGCAGCTTTAGTTGGGTCTTAGCTTTACTCGTAATGTCATTTCATACTGTCACTCTGCTTCTCTCCTTACCCTAAGGTACTCATTTCTTGCCCTCTGGTATCTCTCCTTGCTCTCTGGCGTTCTGTTATTCCTGTAGTTTCTCCATGTTCTTTTACTCAATTGCTTCGCTACCTTACATTCCTGGTTGAACCATGGATTCTTCTGTTGCTTTTCGTTTTTCTTCTTTTAGACCTAGGATAAATCTATCTGCAGCTTTCTGGCATTTCTGGGTGACATAGTCCATTATATCCTTTACATTCTTCTCTCTGAGTACTGTTTCCCATGGTATTCTCCTTAGGAAGTTCCTCATCTCATCATATTTTCCTCTTCGGTAATTCAGTCTTTTTCCTTCTGGTCCCATCCTTGGATAGGTTATCCCTACCTCCACCAAATACTCAAATGTCAATACACTGTGGTCACTCATTCCTATGGGGGATTCAAATTTGACTTCTCTTATTTCTAACTCATTAAAGGTGAATATCAGGTCGAGTCTAGCTGGTTCGTCATTGCCTATCATTTTTGTCGGTTCCCTGACATGTTGGCTCTGAATGTTCCTTGTTGCCACTCCCAAGAGTATAGCTCTCCATGTATCTGCACCTCCATGTGGGTCCCCATTCTCCCAGTCTCTCTTTCCATGGTTGAAATCGCCCATGATAAAGAGTTTGGAGCTATTCCTGCAGGCAACTGAAGCTGCTCTCTCTCTATTATATTATTGGTTGCCATGTTGTTCCTATCAAATTCCAGTCTGGGATTTCTGTCATTTAGTGGAGGGTTGTAAATGACTGCCACTATTATCTTAGGTCCACCGATTGTCATAGTTCCTGTTATGTAATCTCTGAATCCGTCACAGCCCGGAGTTTCCATCTCATCAAAGCTCCAGTCCTTCCTTATCAGCAGGGCCACTCCTCCTCCTCCTCCTCCTCTCCCTTCCCTTTCTTTACTTACTATATAGTAGTCCTTTGGAAACACAGCATCTGTTATGACCCCTGACAATTTTGTTTCAGTGAGTCCTATTATTTCTGGGTTTTCTTCCGGCACCCTTTCCGCCAGTTCACTTGCTTTATTGGTAACCCCATCGATGTTTGAGTACATTACCTTGAAGCTCACTTTCCTGTGTGTGTACTCACCTAGTTATGCTTGCGGGGGTTGAGCTCTATCTCCTTGGTCCCGCCTATCAACTGTCAATTAACTGCAGATACAAATCACATCTTCATTTAAAACTGAGTATGGAGTAAGCCTCCACCATATCACTGCCTAATGCATTCCATCTGTTAACTACTCTGACACTGAAAAAGTTCCTTCTAACGTCCCTATGGCTCATTTGGGTACTAAGGTTCCACCTGTGTCCCCTTATTCGCGTACCACCCATGTTAAACAGTTTATCTTTATCTACCCTATCAATTCCTCTGAGAATTTTGTAGGTAGTGATCATGTATCCCCTTACTCTTTTGTCTTCCAGTGTCGTGAGGTGCATTTCCCGCAGCCTTTCCTCCTAGTTCATGCCTCTTAGTTCTGGGACAAGCCTAGTGGCATACCTCTGAACTTTTTCTAGCTTCGTCTTGTGCTTGACGAGGTACGGGCTCCATGCTGGGGCCGCATACTCCAGGATTGGTCTTGCATATATAGTATAGAAGGTTCTGAATGATACATTACACAGGTTCCTGAAGACAGTGATGATGTTAGCCAGCCTCGCATACACTGCAGTTGTTATTCTTTTGATATTGGCTTCAGGAGACAGGTTTGGTGTGATATGAACTCCAAGAACTTTCTTTCTGTTCGTTTCATGAAGGACTTCCTCCCCCATTCGGTATCCTGTGCCTGGCCTCCTGTTTCCACTGCCTAGTTTCATTACCTTACATTTAATCGGGTTGAACCTTAATAGCCATTTGTTGGATCATTCATTCAATCTGTCTAGGTCATCTTGTAGTCTCATACTATCTTCCTCCGTCTTGTCTCCTCATATTTTTTTTTATCGTCAGCAAACAATGAGAGGAATAATTATATACCACCTGGATGATCATTTACATATAAAAACAGTATGGGTCCAAGGAATGAACCTTGCGGGACTCCACTGGTGACGTCTCGCCAATCTGAGGCCTCACTCCGCACAGTGACTCGCGGTCTTCTGTTACTTAGGTACTCCCTTATCCAATGGAGTACCTTCCCTTTCACTCCTGCCTGCATCTCTAGCTTTCGCACTAGTCTCTGGTGTGGTACTGTGTCAAAGGCTTTCTGGCAATCCAAAAACATGCAGTCTGCCCACCCCTCTCTTTCTTGTTTGTTTCTTGTTGTCTGATCGTAGAATTCAATTAATCCTGTGAGGCATGACTTGCCATCCCTGAAACCATGTTGGTGTTGTGTCACAAAGCTCCTTCGCTCCAGATATTCCATTAGCTTTTTTAGCACAATTTTCTCCATTAACTTGCATGGTATGCAAGTTAGGGACACTGACCTGTAGTTCAATGCCTCCTGTTTATCCCCCTTCTTGTATATCGGGACTACGTTCGCCGTCTTCCAAATGTTTGGCAGTTCACCTGTTACCAGTTACTTGTTATGCACCATGTAGAGTGGCAGGCACCGTGCTTCTTCTCTTTCCTTTAGTATCTATGGCGATATTCCATCCGGGCCCATAGCCTTTGTCACATTCAACTCTAGCAAAAGCTTCCTTACATCCCCACTGGTAATCTCAAATTCCTCTAGTGATGCCTGGTTAACTATTCCTCCCCATATCTCTGGAACTTCTCCTTGCTCCAATGTGAAGACTTCCTGGAATTTCTTATTGAGTTCCTCGCACACTTCTTTGTCGTTTGTAGTGAATCTGTCTGCCCCTATCCTCAGTTTCATTACCTGTTCCTTCACTGTTGTCTTTCTCCTGATGTGGCTGTGTAGCAATTTGGGTTGAGTCTTAGTCTTGCTCGCTATGTCCTTTTCATATTGCCCTTCTGCCTCTCTTCTTACACTAACGTATTCATTCCTGGCTCTCTGGTATCCTTCTTGGCTCTCAGGTGTCCTGTTATTTCTATACTCTATAGTTTCTCCATGCTCTTTTACTTACTTGCTTAGCTAGCTTACATCTATGATTAAATCATGGGTTTCTCATCTGTGTTTAATTTTTTACTTTTTGGGCCGGGATAAACTGTGTGTCTGTGTGGTTGTGTGTGTGTGTGTGTGTGTGTGTGTGTGTGTGTACTCATCTAATTGTACTCACCTAATTGTGCTTGCAGGGGTTTGAGCTCTGACTCTTTGGTCCCGCCTCTCTACCGTCAATCAACAGGTGTACAGGTGCCTGAGCCTATTGGGCTCTATCATATCTACACTTGAAACTGTGTATGGAGTCAGCCTCCACCACAATACTTCCTAATGCATTCCATTTGTCAACCACTCTGACACCTAAAAAAGTTCTTTCTAATATCCCTGTGGCCCATTTGGGCACTCAGTTTCCACCTATGTCCCTTAGTGCGTGTCCCCCTTGTGTTAAATAACCTGTCTTTATCTACCCTGTCGATTCCTCTTGAGAATCTTGAATGTGGTGATCATGTCTTCCCCTAAATCTTCTGTCTTCCAACGAAGTAAGATTTAATTCCCGTACTCTCTCCTCGCAGCTCATACCTCTCAGCTCGGGTACTAGTCTGGTGGCAAACCTTTGAACCTTTTCCAGTTTAGTCTTATGCTTGACTAGATATGGACTCCAAGCTGGAGCCGCATTCTCCTGTCGTGTGTGTGTGTGTGTGTGTGTGTGTGTGTGTGTGTGTGTGTGTGTGTGTGTGTGTGTGTGTGTGTGTGTGTATTCACCTAGTTATGTTTACGGGGGTTGAGCTTTGCTCTTTCGGCCCACCTCTCAACTGTCAATCAACTGTTTACCAACTCCTTTTTATTCTCCACACCACACACACACACACACACACACACACACACACACACACACACACACACACACCAGGAAGCAGCCCGTGACAGCTGACTAACTCCCAATTACCTATTTACTAATAGGTAACAGGGGCATTCAGGGTGAAAGAAACTTTGCCCATTTGTTCCTTGCCTGGTGCGGGAATCGAACCCGCGCCACAGAATTGCGAGTCCTGCGCGCTATCTACCAAGCCCCCTGTGTGTGTGTGTGTGTGTGTGTGTGTGTGTGTGTGTGTGTGTGTGTGTGTGTGTGTGTGTGTGTGTGTGTGTGTGTGTGTGTGTGTGTGTGTGTGTAGGTATGGTTGTGCATGTGTGTGTGTCTTTGTTATCATGTTGCTCTGCATGTTAAGTTTGTTAATAACTAGTATAACTGTTGTTTGCACGGTCTTAAGAACTTCATAAATGTTTCAGCCTCGTCATAAATTAAAATAATAAATCTCGTAATTTTTAAGATAATCCGGCTGTGTAAATTTTATAAAATCTGGTTACTAAAATACACACACACAGCTGACACTCATATTTATATACCATAAGAGAGAACATTCTCAAGAATTTACCTTCGGGCCGGTCAGATGCCTGAGTTGGGCTCATGCTCGAGTCAAGTGTCTCGCATTAGTGAGAAATATTAATATTCCACCTCATTTTCTTTCCCCTTCACATATTCTATCCCTCTACCTCCTTCTCCTCCTCCTCCTCTTCTCAACTTGGAGTCCATTACATTATTATGGTTATAATTACCTGAAGTTCTGCTATCCGGTGTCAACTTGCTCCCCGGGATAATAATTAGCGCCGTGATAACATTATTTATGTGGTGAGGTGATTTTCTTGCATTCTTGGGTCATGTTTTGAAAAGGTGTTGTGGTACGATTGAGTTTCAGTTATCATAAATAACGTACAGGGTTCATGAGCTGCAAGTATTAACGTATGTCAGGTCATATCACCCCACACACCAGCAAGACGGACACGACGTCTCCAATGGATTTGTTTTAGCTTCCAACAAATTGCTGTAACAATGCAAGAAGAGACACGTGGTTAACTTATAGACTAGGTAAAGAGATGCCACTGAGGGTCCTTTCACATAGTGCATCTCTGCATGGCCATATCATGGGAGATACATCCAATGGGCAGATAAACGTATCTCAGCAGGTATCATCCCTATATACTGTCTTCACATGATAATCAAAGCATTCTTCAAACTTTAGGAACACATAATGCTCATATACAGCCAAAACAAATGCGCCGACCTCAAAAAAGTTGACGGAGACTAGCAAACTTCTCAGAAAACTTATAACAAATACATGACTAAACCTATTTATTTAGGCGAACTTTTTGTAGCCACTCTGGCAATGAACGGCAAGTTGACAGCCATATAATTATCGCCATAGTCCAAATGTTGGTTTCTCAGTTGACTATTTGGTACATTTCTGTCATTAACGCAGAAACATTACAGGAACTTTTTGGCAATAATCGATGTCTTTAGGAACCTTTAAATGAAGAACTCGATTTAGTCAAAAAGTTATGACTTTATATTATATATATATATATATATATATATGTGTGTGTATATCACGAAAATAAACACGTGATTAAGAATGTGACAATGTCAGACCACGGAGGAAAAATGAAACAGGAAATTTCCTTAAGTACTTTCGTATATTAAATACATCTTCAGAAGGTCATTTTACAGATCGAGTGATGGGTATAAATAGGCAGGAAGGAGTGGTGAAGTAAGGTGAGGTACAATACTTGGACAACGCAGACGGCCCATTGGCCCATCAGATGCACCCAATTGGCCCATCCGATGTAGCCCAATGGCCCATCTGATACAGCAGACGTACAAGCATAATATATAGGTAATTATAACATAAAGAAGTAAATATATACAATAAATTAGTGAGACAAATGTTTTTTTTTCCATTTCCATTTCCATTTTTTCCAATTCCATTTCATATATATATATATATGTATATGAATATGAATGAAAACTCACACCCCAGAAGTGACTCGAACCCATACTCCCAGAAGCAACGCAACTGGTAACTACAGGGCGCCTTAATCCGCTTGACCATCACGGCCGTCAAAAGGAAGTGATAGCCGAGGCTATTTGAGCCACTTCCCCGACGGCAACTCGGATGGTAATCTTGGGCATAGCATTTCACCAAATCACCTCATTCTTTGGGGCACACGTGAGGATATAATATATATATATATATATATATATATATATATATATATATATATATATATATATATATATATATATATATATATATATATAATATATATATATTATATATATATATATAAATGGAAATGTTCGTTTGTTCAAAATCGCTAATCTCTGAAAGTTCTTCACCGATTGCTTTGAAATTTTCACACAACATTACATTCGTATCCGGCCAGGTTTATATATATATACTCTATTGATGTCTCCTCTGTGAAGGTCAAAAAACATGCTTTTTCTGAAAAACTGAGTTTTTCATGTGAGGGAAATCTTCGAAACCTCTTTACCGATTGCTTTGAAATTTTGACACAACATTGCATTCGAATAGGCGCGTCTTTTTATATATCTACTATATACATGCCTCACCTGTGACAGGTAAAAACATGCTTTTTTGGAAATAACAGAGCCATCTGTTGGACATAAGAGCAACCCACGCTTTAATCTCCGAAGTTCTTCACTGATTGCTTTGAAATTTTGACACAACGTTGCATTCGAATAGGCGCGTCTTTTTATATACCTACTATATAGATGCCACCTCTATGACAGGTAAAAACATGCATTTTTGAAAAACAGCGCCATCTGTTGCACATAATAGAAACATGCACGCAATACTAAATATGTCACGATTTCCATTTCAATGTTTCCGATTGCATTGATAAATTTTATTTGCATAGACTTCGATTTATTTTGTTTTTTATTTAATTATTTTGGGTGACATTATGTTGGAATTGAGCTGTGTTGTTTACCATACCATTCATTTCGTAAGAATAAGTATAGATGCCACACCTGTGACAGGTAAAACTGTGCTTTTCTTGAAAAACAGCGCCATCTGTTGCATGTAAGAGCAACATACATGCTATACTACATATGTTACAATTCCATTTCATTGTTTCTGATTGCATTGATAAATTGAGTTTTCATGAATTTTTTTTTATTTTCATTTTGATTTAATTATTTTGTGTGAATTGCTTTGGAATTGAGCTGTGTTGTTTACCATACCATTCATTTCGTGAGTATAGTTAATTTTTATTTTTTCATATTTTCATTTAATTTTCTAACTGTTTTTCTTATATTCCAGTGATAGGAACATCAGATCACTTGATGTTCCCAATTTTCTGATGGGAAAATCAGACCATTTAGGAAGGCATAAGACGAGGGAGTGGGGAATGGTGGGGACGAGTGGATGGGAGAATGGAGAAGGGTGGGTAGGACAAAAGGACAGGGGAGTGGGCATGATGGGAAGAAGAGGGGATGGTGGAGTGGGGAATGGTGGGGAGGACTGGAGGACAGGGAATGTTGCTGTGGTTCAGCAACGCGCATGCGTTGCTGAACCACAGCGCTGCTGTCACCATTATTACTATTATTTCCATAAATCCTTACATGTATCTCATGTGTTGTAGTTTACTTTGAGTAAACTTTATTATTTTACCACTGCTTTTGGTGTAACCTCCATCTCATTGAGCTTTGTGATTAATAACGTGATTATACTGTACTGTTACTGGCATGGTATAGCGAGAGACCCTGTACTGGCAACACGACATATGATTTGAACATGGGTACTGGCATTCCCTAAAGAGTGACCCTGAGTTGGCAACATGACTGTACATTTGAATTCTAGTATTGGCAGCATATAGACGGTCCTAGGCTGCTGTATATATATTATATTCGAACTAACAGCGTTGCTGGGACGCTGAGAGAATTACCCAGCTGACGACCAGAAGATAAGAGGTGGAAGTGAGGCTACGGCCGGACGTCCGGCAAATTCTCTGCCCGCATAGGTGGGCAGGCCCGGTGGGGGAGTCACATACTGCAGGATTGAGTTTAGTAGTGTGGGCTGGGCCTTCTCCTCTCCCCCTTGGGTCCAAGGTCAAGTGGTGACCGGTCTTGAGGCATGACTAGGAGAGCTCCCTGGGGTGTTATGTGATACCCTAGTATAGGTAGTGAGGTCCCACCGCATGGGGTTATAGGATCAGTAGCACGATCCCCCGCTGTTTAACTGTAACCTCATGTAACACAAGGCCAAGGTGAGCGCCGCGTGACAATTGGCCGTTTTTTTTTATTTTATTGTAAATTGTGAATTGTATTTTCTAATTTTTGTCTGTAGGGATAACGTTCCTATCAACAATATCTTTCAGGACCCTTTCTTCCTTTTTATGAGCCATTGAAAAGAAGTTGGCGTAAAATAATCTAATAGGGGGTACAAGTGTTGTGTTGGTTGACTCTTCAAAAGTTGCATGGCGTTTCACCTTTCTTTTTATATCTTCAACAAAACCGTTAGAGAAGCCGTTGTTGACTAGGACCTTCCTTACCCTACCGAGTTCTTCATCGACTTGCTTCCATCCTGAGCTGTGGCTATGAGCACGGTCGACGTATGCGTTACCAACACTCCTCTTGTACCTGTCTGGGCAGTCACTGTTGGGGCATTGAGGCACATTCCTATGTTTGTTTCCTTAGTGTAAACCTCAGTGTGGAAGCCTCCATTCCTTTCTGTGACAGTTACATCTAGAAAGGGCAGCTTCCCATTATTCTCCATCTCGTAAGTGAAACTCAACACAGAATTCTGCTCAAATGCCTCCTTCAGCTCCTGCAGATGTCTGACATCAGGTACCTGTGTAAAAATGTCGTCAACATACCTGCAGTATATGGCGGGTTTCAAGTCCATATCAACTAAGACCCTCTGCTCGATGGTACCCATGTAGAAGTTCGCAAACAATTCACCTAGGGAAGAACCCATGGCGACCCCATCTACTTGCTTATACATGTGCCCATCTGAGCTCAAGAAGGGTGCCTCTTTAATGCAGGCTTTGAAAAGTTTCCTTAGTATGTTTTCTGGTATTTCAAGAGGAGTGCAAGCCGATCCGACGATACACTTTGTCCGCTATCATTAGCAATGTATTGTGTGAGCATGAGCTGGGTTTGACAGCTAGTTATTGTGCAAAAAATCATGTAAATTCTGTTGTGCTTGAGTAGTCAATGGCACCATTAATCATGCTCCATCTCATTAGTGAGGTAAAATATGCTGTAAAATATCAATGAAATATCATTAGATTTTTTATATTCTAGTCTTGATTCTAATCTAATCTAGACATTAGATTAGCCAACGTATATTTTTGAACAGGTTGAATCAGTATTGACCTTGAAGAAATCTTTTAATAATCAGATTTAGAATCCATATTGACATTTCCCATATTGGAGAAGAAATGAACGTACTTTCCCAGAGTTTATCCATATATATATTTGTTTCAGTATCACATATTTGTACATTATTTAGTGTAATAAATAGTAAGAAAATATTGAAAAAAATTACTTACAAGGGACTGGGTTAAAAATCTTTATCAGAAGCTAGATATGGAACAGAGTACATTGCCAGGCGCCGTTGTTGCAGACACCGTTGTTCCAGGCGCCGTTGTTGCAGACACCGTTGTTCCAGGCGCCGTTGTTGCAGACACCGTTGTTCCAGGCGCCGTTGTTGCAGACACCGTTGTTCCAGGCGCCGTTGTTGCAGACACCGTTGTTCCAGGCGCCGTTGTTGGAGACACCGTTGTTCCAGGCGCCGTTGTTGCAGACACCGTTGTTCCAGGCGCCGTTGTTGCAGACACCGTTGTTCCAGGCGCCGTTGTTGCAGACACCGTTGTTCTAGGCGCCGTTGTTGCAGACACCGTTGTTCCAGGCGCCGTTGTTGCAGAAACCGTTGTTCCAGGCGCCGTTGTTGCAGACACCGTTGTTCCAGGCGCCGTTGTTCCAGGCGCCGTTGTTGCAGACACCGTTGTTCCAGGCGCCGTTGTTCCAGGCGCCGTTGTTGCAGACACCGTTGTTCCAGGCGCCGTTGTTCCAGGCGCCGTTGTTGCAGACACCGTTGTTCCAGGCGCCGTTGTTGCAGACACCGTTGTTCCAGGCGCCGTTGTTCCAAGCACCGTTGTTCCAGGCGCCGTTGTTGCAGACACCGTTGTTCCAGGCGCCGTTGTAGCAGACACAGTTGTTCCAGGCGCCGTTGTTGCAGACACCGTTGTTCCAGGCGCCGATGTTGCAGACACCGTTGTTCCAGGCGCCGTTGTTCCAGGCGCCGTTGTTGCAGACACCGTTGTTCCAGGCGCCGTTGTTGCAGACACCGTTGTTCCAGGCGCCGTTGTTGCAGACACCGTTGTTCCAGGCGCCGTTGTTCCAGGCGCCGTTGTTTCAGACACCGTTGTTCCAGGCGCCGTTGTTCCAGGCGCCGTTGTTGCAGACACCGTTGTTCCAGGCACCGTTGTTCCAGGCGCCGTTGTTGTAGACACCGTTGTTCCAGGCGCCGTTGTTGCAGACACCGTTGTTCCAGGCACCGTTGTTCCAGGCGCCGTTGTTCCAGGCACCGTTGTTCCAGGCGCCGTAGTTGCAGACACCGTTGTTCCAGGCACCGTTGTTCCAGGCGCCGTTGTTGCAGACACCGTTGTTCCAATCGCCGTTGTTCCAGGCGCCGTTGTTGCAGACACCGTTGTTCCAGGCGCCGTTGTTGCAGACACCGTTGTTCCAGGCGCCGTTGTTGCAGACACCGTTGTTTCAGGCGCCGTTGTTGCAGACACCGTTGTTCTAGGCGCCGTTGTTCCAAGCACCGTTGTTCCAGGCGCCGTTGTTGCAGACACCGTTGTTGCAGACACCGTTGTTGCAGACACTGTTGTTCCAGGCGCCGTTGTTCCAGGCGCCATTGTTGCAGAAACCGTTGTTCCAGGCGCCGTTGTTGCAGACACCGTTGTTCCAGGCGCCGTTGTTGCAGACACCGCTGTTCCAGGCACCATTGTTCCAGACACCGTTGTTCCAGGCGCCGATGTTGCAGACACAGTTGTTCCAGGCGCCGTTGTTCCAGACAGAATGGCTCCATTGTCGTCAACGGGTCACTGGAACCACTTGTATGTTCCTTCACTCATTCACAAGTAAAGCTGACCAACCAAGTCTAACTCTTGGCCTTTAAGACTTCTTTCTCGTAAATTGTCACACATAATATACCATGCGATATTTTATGATATATAATGAATGAAGGTTCAATCAAGTATGATCATTATATCATTGAGAATAATATGTCGACAAGGAGCTATGAAATATGAATATGAAAATATGAAAACAATATTCATATGGGATTTGAAAACAAGAAGCTGGGATATAAGAACAAGGAATTGGAAAATGTGGATATGAAATTGGGATATGAGGACAAGGAGATAGGATATAAAACAAGGTGCTGATATATGAGAAATATATGATATATTAGGATAAAGCGCCAAGATGTGAGCACATTAAGCTGAAACCTGTTGAAAAGTAGCCGGGGCATTTAAGACATGGCGCTGGAATATGAGGACAAGGAATTGAATTATGAGGATGGAACGTGATTATAAGGATGGGGCAAAAGAACGGTGCCCAGCCTCATGTACCATGGGGGATCGAGCCCTGACCCTGCAAGTAGCGAGGCCGTCGTTGAATCTATTAAAAAGGATGTACTATATTGAACAATGGACACGGATAGATTTTCCGGAATAGGCATCGGTAAATTCCCGGAACCAAGAATGGAAATCAGACAAGTTCCTTCGCTGAACTCCCGGCCACCTGCACTCAGAGAACTAGCAGCAAAACAGAATAACCTGACTGGCCAAGAATCTTCCAGTTCAGTAGCCAGAGCAATAAAACATTCGACACCGGTCGCAGAATAAAGTTAGAATTCATAATTACAACCACATAGGCTTCTCATCCACCTTTATTTGGTCTAATCCTAATTATAATCAGATTATCGTGACCGTCTTGCATCATTTTATGTTGCAAACTATATTAATTATCACTGACAATATCACGTCGACCATGAAAGACTAGTTTCAGCGCAAAAACATGACCAGATATTTCCTTATCAGCTGTCGGAAAATCCGACACCATTTAATATCATACAGACAGATAATAATTGCTGCTGTATTACCAACAAGTTACCCATAGAAAACGTAACTTGTAGTGGAATTACCGTCTATAGAAAACGGGATATCATCACCACATACTATTATAATTCACCACCTATTATGGTGGGAATTATTCTTAAATACATTAGTCTTTGGACTTTACCATCATAAAAACATCTCATATAAATTAACTTAATTATCAATATTAAAGTAGAGTAAATGTGACCCTTCTATCACTTATTGACATCTGGACAATGTAGGCCAGGAGTCAGTGAGGAAGGAGGGGCAGCCATTGTTGTGTCACCTCCGAGACGCGTGGAGCAAATTCGGCTCCTATCATATCTGGACAATGTCGGCCAGGCGTCAGTAGTATGGAGTGTTAGACATTGTTTATACTAGACCAGAGGCTCACAGGAGCAAATACGGCTCCTGTTAATTTTACTTGGACGTAGTGTTATGGAAACCAAAGGTGTACCATCTTCAACACACTGTCAACAAATCAAGTTAAGTGTTCTTTCCGAAACCCGTATATCTATCATTAGTGGCCATTAATGTCATTGGGTAGGGTGACCCGGTTAGAACGCGAGGCAGCCTCAAACTAAAGGTAATTAAGCCAGGTCTTCATTGTTCCATGTACAGTATTTTCTCTGACATAGCTTGTCATATATAGGTATCTGGCTTTACAGCTAGCGCCCTTTTGACAGGTCAAGACGAGGAAGTATCTTTTGTGCATCAGTTACCAGGGTGATGGAAGCTACCTCAAAGAGGGAAAATGTAGCGTCTACAACCTAGTTATACCTGGTGGACTAAAGCTTGCTGTACAAATAAGATAAGGAACCTTTTCAATGTATGTAGTCTAATACTGTAGTTTGATTGGCTGCATATATATAAATAATATAAACCCCCCTAATGTGTAGAGGATCGATTTGTGAGATTATGAGATTATTGCAGAAATACAGTCCACTTATCATTATACAAATTGCTATCGAAGTATATAAATTAACGTAAATATATATTCTATATATATTCATATAAATTAAATAAATATAAATCTCACAGGTCGGTTCCCACATCAGCCAATATCATTGAAGATTATTATTAGACCACAGTGAGTAATGTCCACATTATTCACATTTACTCCTTGTTGAATCATTATAGTCTCCCAGAAAGAGAATTACACGGGTCAAAATATACACACATGTATTACAATTGCATATATTCACAGACTGAAGGGCAGGTGATGTCAGAAACACCTGCCAGCTCTAATCGTAAGATAATTATTTAAATTGCAGTTACTCTTAACAATTTAATTCACGTACAAATTAATCATGCAGAGGGATGAATGGATACACAGCCCGTGACTGGATGGGTGAGTGAGTTGAGGATGGGTGAGTGAGTTGAAGGTGGGTGCAGAGGATTGATTGATTATCAGACGTCTGAGTGGAAATAAACGTATTTTAATTCGGGGTTGGAGTGGTAAGAATTTGGAGCAATATACATGCCGTTCAGATATATTCCAGAATGACAACAATTTCTTGAATATATATGTTGACTATTAGTTGATTAGCTAGGTGGCTACGTAAACTAATGGTCCATTGTCTATCTAGCTGGAGGAATGAATTACTAGCAAAGTGGATGGGTGGAAGAATCTAACTAGCTAGAAAGGTGGAGGAATGGTTAAATATCAAGCTGAGTGTGTGGAAGAATTTTTGACTTGCTGGGTGGCTGGGTGGAGGAATGTTCAACTATCTTGCTGGCTGGCTGGCTGGGTGGAGGAATGTTCAACTATCTTGCTGGCTGGCTGGGTGGAGGAATGTTCAACTATCTTGCTGGCTGGCTGGCTGGGTGGAGGAATGTTCAACTATCTTGCTGGCTGGCTGGGTGGAGGAATGTTCAACTATCTTGCTGGCTGGCTGGGTGGAGGAATGTTCAACTATCTTGCTGGCTGGCTGGGTGGAGGAATGTTCAACTATCTTGCTGGCTGGCTGGCTGGGTGGAGGAATGTTCAACTATCTTGCTGGCTGGCTGGGTGGAGGAATGTTCAACTATCTTGCTGGCTGGCTGGGTGGAGGAATGTTCAACTATCTTGCTGGCTGGCTGGGTGGAGGAATGTTCAACTATCTTGCTGGCTGGCTGGGTGGAGGAATGTTCAACTATCTTGCTGGCTGGCTGGCTGGAGGAATGTTCAACTATCTTGCTGGCTGGCTGGGTGGAGGAATGTTCAACTATCTTGCTGGCTGGCTGGGTGGAGGAATGTTCAACTATCTTGCTGGCTGGCTGGGTGGAGGAATGTTCAACTATCTTGCTGGCTGGCTGGGTGGAGGAATGTTCAACTATCTAGCTGGCTGGCTGGGTGGAGGAATGTTCAACTATCTTGCTGGCTGGCTGGGTGGAGGAATGTTCAACTATCTAGCTGGCTGGCTGGGTGGAGGAATGTTCAACTATCTTGCTGGCTGGCTGGGTGGAGGAATGTTCAACTATCTTGCTGGCTGGCTGGCTGGAGGAATGTTCAACTATCTTGCTGGCTGGCTGGGTGGAGGAATGTTCAACTATCTAGCTGGCTGGCTGGGTGGAGGAATGAATAAAGTTCAAAAATGAATAAAACAAATATGTGCCTGAGGTCAACAAACAACTCATCATTGGTGTGGGCGTGCAGCACTTACAGTGAGAGATCATGCTGGAACACAATTTAAGGGACTTCACACGGTCCGTAATACTTCGTACTCTGAGATGAACATTTCAGAGGGGCAACCATAGCACTCAGTGATCTTTTCATTGACTTACTCACCTTCTCCTGGAACACGATGAGGTGGCGTTGTCCGCTAATTTTTGGTTCCCAGTGTTCCTTTTAGTGCTACTTATTGCATGGTTCAGACAGCAATAATGAACGATTCGGCCTTGCATGAATGATTGTCATGATTCCCTGGTATTCAAAAATATAATCTCACAATAGGTAATTATTGTTTAAAAGTTTATCATAATTGTGTGATAGATTACAGAGGTTCAACCGCAAATCTCCCATTCACTACACAAGGTTAACTTCACGGAAAAAAATATTAGCAAAGATGGTGGCATGTTTTGGGGATGTTATTCTAATAGTTGCAACCAAGAACATTGCTCAACAAGACCCAACAACTCCACACAGAGAGTTCCTATCATGATAAGTGATTGCAAGTTTTTGTGGAATGTCAAATTTTATTCTTATTCCATTTTAGTTTATCGTATTCTCGTTGTTTTCTTTCTTACGAGAACATCGACCAGTAATTAATTCATTTGATAGACGTGATCTGATTATTCTCTGAATGTTGTCTGTATATAGCAATTATCGACAACACTCTACGGTTTCAAGTGTGTACGTCACACTATGGTACTTTACATCACTTAAGAGCTTACTTAAGACGCCAGGTACACTAGTAAAAACACTTGCCCTTCAACCTCTTCACATCACTCAGCCCGACGTAGCGTGGCCCACTTTCAGCCACATAATTTACTGCTATATAAAAATAATTATATATGGACATTTGGCTTTGCCAAGCACAGCTCGCCTCTCAGTGTTAGCCGAGAGTTTCAACGGGAATATGTCCAGAGGATCCGGCCCCCCAACACATGAAGAGCATCAGGAAGGCTTAGCCGTGGCGGCCGCACGGCTGGAACACCAGCCAAGGAGGGCTGGGAGCGCGCCAGTGTTCACTACACAGCGACCTGACGCACACTGGCCCCTGTGCGCTCCTCTCTGGGTGCTGTAGGGGCGCCTCCCTTCCCACCCTCCTACACACATCCCTCCCATCCACCTTGCTTGACACCTACCTTCCCTCCTCCTCCCTTGCTGGTCGCCAAAACACGAGGGTATATAAGACTGGTTGACAGAATGACGGAACATCTGTCAGTCACTCTGACTGGTATGTC
Organism: Procambarus clarkii; assembly: GCF_040958095.1. Taxonomy (NCBI): domain Eukaryota; kingdom Metazoa; phylum Arthropoda; class Malacostraca; order Decapoda; family Cambaridae; genus Procambarus; species Procambarus clarkii. The sequence continues at coordinate 2,369,033 of NC_091162.1, read as the reverse complement.
AGAGTGACTCTGACACGACAGCTCTATTGCCTTTCCATTCACTAATCTCATTGATTCTTCCTAATCATTCTATCACACATCTGGTATCAAATATTGAATATATATTTAATCGTTTATTTATTCATTTCCTATCTATTGCCAGGCTTATCCATACCTTCACCTATCCATTACCAAGATTAGCAATACCTTCACCTATCCATTACGAAACTTATCCATCCCATTACCAATTCTTAAAAAGTTTTAATATTCTACAAATTACTCATTTATCCATCCAAACTTTCCAGTGCCAATGATCTATCCCTCCAATCCCATTCACTACCTATTCGATATAGATATAGACATGCCTCTCACAGCTACTTGACCACTATGACAAAATCACTGAGGCATTAGAGGAAAAAAATAATGCAGATGTCGTGTACACAGATTTTGCAACGGCATTCGACAAATGTGACCATGGAGTGATTGCACACAAAATGAGGTCAATGGGTGTAACTGGTAAAGTAGGACGGTGGATACTCAATTTCCTGTCGAACAAAACACAAAGAGTAACAGTCAATCAAGTAAAATTGAGTCCGAGCGCAGTTAAAAGCTCTGTACCTCAAGGTACAGTCCTTGCACCACTGCTGTTCCTTATTCTCATATCAGATATAGACAAAAACACAAGTCACAGCTTCGTGTCATCCTTTGCAGATGATACAAAAATCAGCATGAAAATTACCTCTGCTGAAGACATTGATAAACTACAAACAGATATTAACAAAGTTTTCGAATGGGCAGCAGAAAATAACATAATTTAACGGTGATAAATTCCAGCAACTCAGATACGGCAAAAATGAGGATCTTAAACATAATAAAGGGTACAAAACACAATCGAATCTGCCCTTAGTAGGAAAACAGCATGTCAAGGATTTGGGAATAATGATCTCCGACGACCTAACGTTTAGGGAGCATAACCAAGCAAGTATTGCGTCAGCCAGAAAAATGATAGGATGGATTACGAGAACCTTCAAGTCCAGACAATCAAACACAATGGTTTTGCTCTTCAAATCACTTGTGTTGTCCCGTCTTGAGTACTGCTCAGTACTCACTTCCCCCTTCAGAGTAGGAGAGATTGCTGAAATAGAGGGAATACAGATAACATATACGCCACGCATAGACGAGATAAAGCACCTAAATTATTGGGATCGTCTCAAAGCTCTCCAAATGTACTTACTAGAAAGGAGACGAGAGAGATACCAAATAATGTACACATGGAAAATACTGGAGGGTCAGGTCCCAAATCTGCACAGTAAAGTAACAACGTACTGGAGTGAACGACATGGAAGAAAATGCAGAATAGAACCAGTGAAGAGCAGAGGTGCCATAGGCACAATCAGAGAACACTGTATGAACATCAGAGGTCCACGGTTGTTCAACGTCCTACCAGCGAGCATCAGAAATATTGCAGGAACAACCGTGGACATCTTTAAGAGTAAACTAGATTGTTTCCTTCAAGGAGTGCCGGACCAACCGGGCTGTGGTGGGTATGTGGGCCTGCGGGCCGCTCCAAGCAACAGCCTGGTGGACCAAACTTTCACAAGTCAAGCCTGGCCTCGGGCCGGGCTTGGGGAATAGAAGAACTCCCAGAACCCCATCAACCAGGTATCAACCAGGTATCCTGTCCAGCCACTCGTCCATCCACCCATCCATGAACCAATGCATCAGTCCATCTAGTCGCCTATCAATTAACTCAACCCATCCCCAACACACACCCATTAATCATCAATCAAGAACTTGATTCACCCATCCACCAACTAGTATATCCATCCATTAATTAACCCACCCATCAACTCATTCGTTTGTCCACCCATCCACCAACCCATCCATCCACCAACCCATCCATCCCACACCCGCCCAGCACCACCTTCTAATTCTCTGATTTTATCAAGAGTTTTAATTATATCCAATTATAGGTTTGAGCCAGACCGGGAGACGGCCTGGTTACCTTAACCACAATTATAGTAGTTGTGGTTACCTTGGCCAACAATTATAGGCGAGGTCGTGGTTACCTTGCCAACAATTATAGGCGAGGTCGTGGTTACCTTGCCAACAATTATAGGCGAGGTCGTGGTTACCTGGCCAACAATTATAGGCGAGGTCGTGGTTACCTGGCCAACAATTATAGGCGAGGTCGTGGTTACCTGGCCAACAATTATAGGCGAGGTCGTGGTTACCTTGCCAACAATTATAGGCGAGGTCGTGGTTACCTGGCCAACAATTATAGGCGAGGTCGTGGTTACCTTGCCAACAATTATAGGCGAGGTCGTGGTTACCTTGCCAACAATTATAGGCGAGGTCGTGGTTACCTGGCCAACAATTATAGGCGAGGTCGTGGTTACCTGGCCAACAATTATAGGCGAGGTCGTGGTTACCTGGCCACAACTAAAGAAGTCGTGGTTACCTTACTAATAATGTCCTCTTCAGTATTATCTTACTGAAACCTCAGGAGAAAATTCATCTGGTTTTTGACATTCAGAATGTTGTGTGAGAACCTTGGCAGCGCTGTTCATTTTGTGTTCATGGCGTTCTCCACCTACACTGGCGTTATGTTCACCTGTCACCCTTGTTAATGGTATGTTCACCTGTCACCCTTGTTAATGTTATGTTCACCTGTCACCCTTGTTAATGGTATGTTCACCTGTCACCCTTGTTAATGTTATGTTCACCTGTCACCCTCACACACGACACGACACAACCTCACACACGACACAACCTCACACAAGACACACCCTCACACACTACATAACCTCACACACGACACAACCTCACACACGACACAACCTCACACACGAGAAAACCTCACACACGACACAACCTCACACACGACACAACCTCACACACGAGAAAACCTCACACACGACACAACCTCACACACGACACAACCAACATACAACACAACCCCACACACGACATAACCTCACCCACGTCACAACCTCAAACACGACACAACCTCACACACGAGAAAACCTCACACATGACACAACCTCACACACTACACAACCTCACACACGACACAATCACATGAATGACACAACCCCACACACACGACACAACCTCACACACACGACACAACCTCACACACAACACAATCTCACACACACGACACAACCTCACACACACAACACAACCTCACACACACGACACAATCTCACACACACGACACAAGCTCACACACGATACAACCTCACACACACGACACAACCTTACACACACACGATACAACCACAGCATGGGAACCGCATGGAGGCGAGGATACGTGGAGAGCCAAATTACTGGAGGTGGTGACTAAAAACTTCTTAACCCAGCATGTCAGAGAACCCACAAGGATGAGAGGAAATGACGAACCAGCGAGACTCGACCTGGTCTTCACCCTGAACGACTCTGACATAAGAGAAATCGGTTTTGAGGCCCCAGTAGGAATGAGCGACCACAGTGTATTGGTGTTTGAGTACCTGATTGAAGAAGGGTTATTGAACTCGAGGGGGGATACCGAAACCAAAAGGTTAGCATACCGAAAGGGAAACTATGGGGAGATAGGAAAATTCCTAATAGATATAGCATGGGAAACAGAGCTCAGGGAAAAGACGGGCCAAGATATGATGGACTACATCACGCAAAAGTGCAAGGACGCAGCAAACAAGTTTGTCCCAGCCCAAAAGGAAAACAGTGAAATGAAGATGAGAAACCCATGGTTTAATCAGAGATGTAGGTTAGCTAAGCAGCAAAGTAAAAGGGCATGGAGAAACTATAGGAATAACAGGACACTGGAGAGCAGAGAAAGATCCCAGAATGCCAGGAATGAATATGTCAGGATGTGAAGAGAGGCAGAAAGACAATACGAAAACGACATCGCAAGCAAGCCAAAAACTCAGCCTAAATTGCTGCATAGCCACATCAGGAGAAAACAACAGTAAAGGAACAGGTTATGAAATTAAGGATAGGGGCAAAAGGATTCACTACAAACGACAAGGAAGTGTGTGAGGAACTGAATAAGAAATTCCAAGAGGTCTTCACCTTAGAGCAAGGAGAAATCCCAGAGATAAGAAAGGGAATAACTAACCAGGAACCACTGGAAGAGTTTGAGATTACCAGCGGGGAAGTAAGGAAGTGTTTACTAGAGTTGGATGTGACAAAGGCTATAGGACCAGATGGAATCTCTCCTTGGATACTAAAGGAAGGAGCTGAAGAACTGTGCCTACCACTCTCCATAGTGTATAGCAAATCTCTGGCAACAGGGGAACTGCCAGAAATTTGGAAAGCAGCTAATGTAGTCCCGATATACAAGAAAGGGGATAGACAGGAGGCACTGAATTACAGGCCAGTGTCCCTAACTTGCATACCATGCAAGCAGATGGAGAAGATTGTGCGAAGAAAGCTAGTGAAGCACCTGGAGCGAAAGAACTTTGTAACAAAGCATCAACATGGATTCAGGGATGGCAGGTTATGCCTCACAGGGTTACTTGAATTCTACGACCAGGCAACAAAAATAAGGCAAGAAAGAGAAGGGTAGGCAGACTGCATATTCTTGGATTGTCAGAAAGCCTTTGATACAGTGCCACACAAGAGGCTAGTGAAAAAGCTGGAGATGCAGGCTGGAGCGAAAGGGAACGTACTCCGTTGGATACTGGAGTACCTAAGCAACAGGAGACAACGAGTCAGTGTGAGGGGTGAGATCTCAGATTGGCGAGACGTTACGAGTGGAGTCCCGCAGGGGTCAGTCCTTGGACCTATACTGTTTCTGATATCTGTAAATGATCTCCCAGAGGGTATAGAATCGTTTCTCTCAATGTTTGCCGATGATGCAAAGATTATGAGGAGGACTGAAACTGAGGACGATAGTAGGAGGCTACAAGATGACCTAGACAGACTGAGTGAATGGTCCAACAAATGGCTGTTGAAGTTCAACCCGAGTAAATGCAAAGTAATGAAACTAGGCAGTAGAAACAGGAGGCCAGACACAGGATACAGAATAGGAGATGAAGTACTTAATGAAACGTACAGAGAGAAAGATCTAAGAGTTGATATCACACCAAACCTGTCTCCTGGAGCCCACATAAAAAGAATAACGTCTGCGGCATATGCGAGGCTGGCTAACATCAGAACAGCGTTCAGGAACCTGTGTAAGGAATCATTCAGAATCTTGTACACCACATATGTAAGACCAATCCTGGAGTATGCGGCCCCAGCATGGAGCCCGTATCTTGTCAAGCACAAGACAAAGCTGGAAAAAGTCCAAAGGTATACCAATAGACTAGTCCCAGAACTAAGAGGCATGAGTTACGAGGAAAGGCTGCGGGAAATGCACCTTACGACACTGGAAGACAGAAGAGTAAGGGGAGACATGATCACAACCTACAAAATCCTCAGAGGAATCGACCGGGTAAACAAGGATAAACTATTCAACACTGGTGGGACGCGAACAAGGGGACACAGGTGGAAGCTGAGTACCCACATGAGCCACAGAGACGTTAGAAGGAACTTTTTCAGTGACAGAGTAGTTAACAAATGGAATCCATTAGGTAGTGATGTGGTGGAGGCTGACTCCATACACAGTTTTAAATGTAGATATGATAGAGCCCAGTAGGCTCAGGAACCTGTACACCAGTTGATTGACAGATGAGAGGCGGGACCAAAGAGCCAAAGTTCAACCCCTGTCAGCACAAATAGGTGAGTACAACCACACACACGACACAACATCACACACGACAACACTACATACACGACACAACCTCACACACACCCACACACACACGACACAACCTCACACACATGACACAACCTCCCACACGACACAACCACATACACGATACAACCTCACACACACGACACAACCCCACACACGACACAACAACCCCCCACTCACGACACAACCTCACACCCGACAACACAACCTCACACATAACACAACCTTACTGACACGACACAACCTTACTGACACGACACAACATCACACACACGACACAACCCCACACATGACAAAACCTCACACACGATACAAACTCACACACAACACAACCTCACTCACACGACACAACCTCACACACGACACAACCTCACATACTCGACACCTCACACACGACACAACCTCACACATGAAAAACCTCACACACACCACACAACCACACACACGACACAAGGCCACACATGACACAACTACATACAAGACACAACCTCACACACGACACAACCTCACACACGACACAACTCCACACACGACACAACCTCACTCACACGACACAACCTCACACACTCGACACCTCACACACGACGCAACCTCACACTCGACACCTCACACACGACACAACCTCACACACTCGACACCTCACACACGACACAACCTCACACACAAAACAACCTCACTCACACGACACAACCTCACTCACTCGACACCTCACACACGACGCAACCTCACACTCGACACCTCACACTCGACACCTCACACACGACACAACCTCACACACGACACAACCTCACACACGATACAACCTCACACACGACACAACCTCACACACGATACAACCTCACACACGACACAACCTCACACAAACGACAAAATCCCACACACGACACAACCTCACTTATGACACAACCTCACACACGATACAACCCCACACGCTACACATCCCCCCCAACACACACGAAACAACCCCACACACGACACAACCTCACTTATGACACAACCCCACACATGACACAATCTCACAGACGACACAACCTCAAACACAACACAGCCCCACACACGACACAACCTCACACACTCGACACAACATCACACATGACACAACCTCACACACGACACAACCTCACACACGACACAACCTCACACATACACGACACAACCTCACACACTCGACACAACCTCACACATGACACAACCTCACACACGACACAACCTCACACACGACACAACCTCACACACGACACAACCTCACACACGACACAACCTCACACACACATGACACAACCTCTCACACAAGACACAACCTCACACACAAGACACAACCTCACACACGACATAACCACACACACGACACAAGGCTACACATGACACAATCTCACACACGACACATCTACATACACGACACAACCTCACACACGACACAACTCCACACACGACACAACCTCACACACGACACAACCTCACACATGACACAACCTCACACACGACACAACCCCGCACACAACAAAACCCCACACACAACTCAACCTCACACACAAGACACAACCTCACACACGACATAACCACACACACGACACAACTCCACACACGACACAACCTCACACACGACACAACCTCACACACGACACAACCTCACACACGACACAACCTCACACACGACACAACCTCACACACGACACAACCTTACACACACGACACAACCCCACACACACCACACAACCTCACACACGACACAACCCCACACACACCACACAACCTCACACACGACACAACCTCACACACTCGACACCTCAAACTCGAAACCTCACACTCGACACAACCTCACACACGACACAACCCCGCACACAACAAAACTCCACACACAACTCAACCTTACACACACGACACAACCCCACACACACCACACAACCTCACACACGACACAACCCCACACACAACACACAACCTCACACACGACACAACCTCACACACTCGACACCTCAAACTCGAAACCTCACACTCGACACAACCTCACACACGACACAACCTCACACACGACACAACCTCACACACGATACAACCTCAAACACACAACACAACCTCACACAAACGACACAACCCCACACACTACACAACCCCGCACACAACAAAACCCCACACACAACTCAACCTCACAAACGACTCAACCCCACACACGACACAACCTGACACACATGACAACCCCACTCATGACACAACCTCACACACGACACAACCTCAAACACGACACAACCCCACACGCAACACAACAACCCCACACACACGACACAACCTCACACACGACACAACCTTACACACATGACAACATCACACATAACACAACCTCACACACGATACAACCTCACACACGATACAACCACACACACGACACAACCTCACACATGAAACAACCTCGCACACGACACAACCTCACACACGACAAAACCTCACACATGACACAACCTAACACACGACACAACCTCACACACTCGACACCTCACACACGACACAACCTCACAAACGACACAACCTCACACACGACACAACCTCACACACGACACAACCTCACACACTCGACACCTCAAACTCGAAACCTCACACTCGACACAACCTCACACACGACACAACCTCACACACGACACAACCTCACACACGATACAACCTCACACACGACACAACCCCGCACACAACAAAACCCCACACACAACTCAACCTCACAAACGACTCAACCTCACACATGACACAACCTAACACACGACACAACCTCACACACTCGACACCTCACACACGACACAACCTCACAAACGACACAACCTCACACACGACACAACCTCACACACGACACAACCTCACACACTCGACACCTCAAACTCGAAACCTCACACTCGACACAACCTCACACACGACACAACCTCACACACGACACAACCTCATACACGACACAACCTCAAACACGACACAACCCCACACGCTACACATCCCCCCCCCAACACACACGACACAACCCCACACACGACACAACCCCACACACGACACAATGTCACAACCCCACGCACGGCACAACCTCACACACGACACAACCTCACACACGACACAACCCCACACACGACACAACCTCACACACGACACAACCTCACACACGACACAACCCCACACACGACAGAACCCCACACACGAAACAACCCCACGCACGACAAAACCCCACAACTAATCCGCATAATCTACTTTTGAAACAATATATCAGCGCGCAAGATAAGGAGACGGCAGCCATCAGTTAGCCCTCAAGACTAAGCTAAGCTGTCGTAAGATTTCTGGGTCAAAGGCCAAAGCAAAGTTTGAGTGGAATTACTTACGCCTTCTGTACCTTGAAGGTGCAAGTAATCTCAAACTAACACTTACTTCCCACTAAAGAGAATTGTGTTACGTGGTTTTGCTTTTTGAACGTTTCTGTGATTCCAGGGCACCTATTTACTGCCAGGTGAACATTAACATCAGGTGAAAGGAAACGTTCCTCAAACGTCTCTGACACGTCTCGGTTATCAACAGCTGGACATGTCCAGGGATGCACAACAGTGAAAGTGTCAGACACACATGCACTGACCACTGAGCCACAGGCATCATTACTGAATGAAAACTAAGAATATGCTGATAATTTTTCAGCACTTCCTGCTGGGAGTTCATACTATAACTTCCCAACTGGGTGTTCAACATCTGTCTCCTGCTGGGAGTTCATCCTGTCCCCTGCTGGGAGTTCATCCTGTCTCTTGCTGGGAGTTTATCCTGTCTCCTGCTGGGAGTTCATCCTGTCCCCTGCTAGGAGTTCATCCTGTCTCCTGCTGGGAGTTTATCCTGTCTCCTGCTGGGAGTTCATCCTGTCTCCTGTTGGGAGTTTATCCTGTCTCCTGCTGGGAGTTTATCCTGTCTCCTGCTGGGAGTTTATCCTGTCTCCTGTTGGGAGTTTATCCTGTCTCCTGCTGGGAGTTTATCCTGTCTCCTGTTGGGAGTTTATCCTGTCTCCTGCTGGGAGTTCATACTATAACTTCCCTGCTGGGTGTTCAACCTCTGTCTCCTGCTGGGAGTTCATCCTGTCCCCTGCTGGGAGTTCATCCTGTCTCTTGCTGGGAGTTCATCCTGTCTCCTACTGGGAGTTCATACTATAACTTCCCTGCTGGGTGTTCAACCTCTGTCTCCTGCTGGGAGTTCATACTATAACTTCCCTGCTGGGTGTTCAACCTCTGTCTCCTGCTGGGAGTTCATACTATAACTTCCCTGCTGGGTGTTCAACCTCTGTCTCCTGCTGGGAGTTCATCCTGTTTCCTGCTGGGAGTTCATCCTGTCTCCTGCTGGGAGTTCATCCTGTCTCCTGCTGGGAGTTCATCCTGTCTCCTGCTGGGAGTTCATACTATAACTTCCCTACTGGGTCTTCAACCTCTGTCTCCTGCTGGGAGTTCATACTATAACTTCCCTGCTGGGTGTTCAACCTCTGTCTCCTGCTAGGAGTTCATACTATAACTTCCCTGCTGGGTGTTCAACCTCTGTCTCCTGCTGGGAGTTCATCCTGTCTCCTGCTGGGAGTTCATCCTGTCTCCTGCTGGGAGTTCATCCTGTCTCCTGCTGGGAGTTCATACTATAACTTCCCTGCTGGGTGTTCAACCTCTGTCTCCTTCTGGGAGTTCATCCTGTTTCCTGCTGGTAGTTCATCCTGTCTCCTGCTGGTAGTTCATCCTGTCTCCTGCTGGGAGTTCATCCTGTCTCCTGCTGGGAGATCATCCTGTCTCCTGCTGGGAGTTCATCCTGTCTCCTGCTGGGAGTTCATCCTGTCTCCTGCTGGGAGTTCATCCTGTCTCCTGCTGGGAGTTCATCCTGTCTCCTGCTGGGAGTTCATCCTGTCTCCTGCTGGGAGTTCATCCTGTCTCCTGCTGGGAGTTCATCCTGTCTCCTGCTGGGAGTTCATCCTGTCTCCTGCTGGGAGTTCATCCTGTCTCCTGCTGGGAGTTCATCCTGTCTCCTGCTGGGAGTTCATCCTGTCTCCTGCTGGGAGTTCATCCTGTCTCCTGCTGGGAGTTCATCCTGTCTCCTGCTGGGAGTTCAACCTCTGACCCCTGGGCTTCCTGACCAGGGACCTCATTACCAAGGACTTCCTTACCAGGGACCTCATTACCAAGGACTTCCTTACCAGGGACCTCATTACCAAGGACTTCCTGACCAGGGACCTCATTACCAAGGACTTCGTTCTGGTTACTTCCCCACTACGCTTTGGTTACTTGCCCATTACGCTCTGGTAACTGTGTATCCTTTTGCCCCGTCGCCCCCATCATCATCGAACCTGTGTGTATCTGCGACACTGCGCTGGCAGGTCACTACAACCACCTAAGAAATCACCAACTACTTCATAGGAAAAGTTTGCAAAATATAAAGATGTCAATACCATCACAAATAAGAAGCCTCGCTACAGGTCTCGGCCCGGCACAGAGAGAAGGCCAGCTTGGGGTTGATGCTGTCACTGGCCACACTGGCCAGGTCCTGCCCCGCCACACTGGCCAGGTCCTGCCCCGCCACACTGGCCAGGTCCTGCCCCGCCACACTGGCCAGGTCCTGCCCCGCCACACTGGCCAGGTCCTGCACCGCCACATTGGCCAGGTCCTGCCCCGCAACACTGGCCAGGTCCTGCCCCGCCACACTGGCCAGGTCCTGCCCCGCCACACTGGCCAGGTCCTGCCCCGCCACACTGGCCAGGTCCTGCACCGCCACATTGGCCAGGTCCTGCCCCGCCACACTGGCCAGGTCCTGCCCCGCCACACTGGCCAGGTCCTGCCCCGCCACACTGGCCAGGTCCTGCCCCGCCACACTGGCCAGGTCCTGCCCCGCCACACTGGCCAGGTCCTGCCCCGCCACACTGGCCAGGTCCTGCCTTGCCACACTGGCCAGGTCCTGCCCCGCCACACTGGCCAGGTCCTGCCTTGACCACACTGACCAGGTCCTGCACCGCCACACTGGCCAGGTCCTGCCCCGCCACACTGGCCAGGTCCCACCTTGACCACACTGGCCAGATCCCACCTTGACCACACTGGCCAGATCTCACCTTGACCACACTGGCCAGATCTCTCCTTGACCACACTGGCCAGATCTCACCTTGACCACACTGGCCAGATCCCACCTTGACCACACTGGCCAGATTCCACCTTGACCACACTGGCCAGATCCCACCTTGACCACACTGGCCAGATCTCACCTTGACCACACTGGCCAGATCTCACCTTGACCACACTGGCCAGATCTCACCTTGACCACACTGGCCAGATCCCACCTTGACCACACTGGCCAGATTCCACCTTGACCACACTGGCCAGATCCCACCTTGACCACACTGGCCAGATCTCACCTTGACCACACTGGCCAGATCTCACCTTGACCACACTGGCCAGATCTCACCTTGACCACACTGGCCAGATCCCACCTTGACCACACTGGCCAGTGTTATGATCTCAGCCTACAGGAGAAACGAGTCTCCCTCCTTGAGAGTTATTCATCAAGCCTGACCTGATTAGAAGGTCTAGCAAATATTGAGGTGATAACGCATATGAAAAATAGTATGGTGGATTCAATGAACAGTTTAAGATTATGGGCAGTAAGTAAGGAAATAGATAAATGACTGGCTAGGAGATGTGGACATTTTGCTGGAGGCGTGAGGCTCGCTTCTGGAGGGGCTTTGACCTCACTTGAGTGCCAGACATCGCAGGGAGAAAGCCGCGCTCCGTTGAGCTCCCGTCAGAAGGGAACCCCTAGTGATATATCTCGAAGAGAAGAGAAGTGTGCAGACGTGCCAGCTGTGGAACTGAGCTGGGAACGTTGTGGTCTCAAGTCCTGGTGAAGAAGAGAGTATCAAGCCGGCCAGAGACATTATTGTGGGCCGTGGCAGCGCCATGACCAAGCCTCGTCAGAGGGAAGAGCGCCCTCGACCTCTGTGGTTTGTTCTTTGGGGAAGAAGTTGCTGAGAACTTCGAAGCCAGCCTAGATGAGGTAATTGATGAGACTCCAAGGTAGTGAAGCAGAGGACCTCGAGCTGTGAGGAAAAGCAGTGAAGAGGAGTGTCACATGCTTCTGTAGAGGTGGTGAAGCACCATAGTTGCTCGAGGCAACTTCACGGTGTAGCAGCCAGGAGAGCTATGGAGGAGCCTAGCAGAAGGGTGAAGCACCATAGTTGCTCATGGAAACTTCATAGTAGCAGCCTGGAGGAGCTGCAGAGGATCCCGGTAGTGAAGCCAGGAAGAACCTGAAGATATCAGGGTAGTGAACTTCCAGAGGTGGAAGGGGAAGTTCTGGTGGATTACTTGTAGGGAGTTGATAGTGTTTGGTTGTCATTAGCGTGCAAGACGCAGTGAGAGGTGAGTGACTGTTTGCATTCTTATGTCAAGGAGTGTTTTATACTGAAGTTCAGAGTTGCAGTCGTAGGCTGGATTACCTACAGATGTATGTGTTCTAGGACTGATAGAGGGATCGATTGATCATTGCAGTGTATCAAGGAACATTCATGCTGATATATGTTATTGCATTCACGTGCTGATTTTCATTGTACACATTTATATATATATATATATATATATATATATATATATATATATATATATATATATATATATATATATATATATATATATATATTTCTCTTGTTGATAGTGCCACAGTGTACGTAGATTTGATCAACTTGAGGAGGTTGATAGTATCAGGTGGTGAACCAGAAGATAGAATACCACTTGATAAGCTGATGATAGAGTTCTGATGGTGTTGGAGTGCAACCTGATTGTAATATTATAGAGTATAGGATTCATTATTATTATATGTGTGTATGTATCGTGTATGTGCTTTGTCCAGTAAATGTATCCCAATTTGCTGGTGTTTGCCCTTGTCCTAGTGAGGCTTCCCAGGAGGTAGTAAAGAAGGAGAGAGAGAAAGAACCAAGAACCACTGCTGTGGACAGGGTAGAAGGTAATATTAATAAGTCAAAGTGGGATCGAGGAGATCATATCACCTAAGGAGAGAGTGGGGAGTCACAGCGGCTCGAGTGGGTGTGTGCACGTGGCAACGAGGCTAAGTGTTGGAGTCGCATCCCCTAAACGTGTGACGTCGAACCCCTCTCCAAGAGCCAGAAGCGCCTAGTGTGATCTCCTAGTGAAGTGTAAGCATTCTACCGAGTTGTGGGTTGGGTTGTCCGTAGAGAAGGATCAACGACGACAACACCAACCACCCACAGTCTATAAAACCAGGTCCCACCTTGACCACACTGGCCAGATCCCACCTTGACCACACTGGCCAGGACCCACCTTGACCACACTGGCCAGATCCCACCTTGACCACACTGGCCAGGTCCCACCTTGACCACACTGGCCAGGTCCCACCTTGACCACACTGGCCAGATCCCACCTTGACCACACTGGCCAGGACCCACCTTGACCACACTGGCCAGATCCCACCTTGACCACACTGGCCAGGTCCCACCTTGACCACACTGGCCAGGTCCCACCTTAACCGTACTGGCCAGGTCTTACGTTGACCACACTGGCCAGATCCCACCTTGACCACACTGGCCAGATCCCACCTTGATCACACTGGCCAGATCCCACCTTGACCACACTGGCCAGGTCCCACCTTGACCACACTGGCCAGATCCCACCTTGATCACACTGGCCAGATCCCACCTTGACCACACTGGCCAGATCCCACCTTGACCACACTGGCCAGATCCCACCTTGACCACACTGGCCAGATCCCACCTTGATCACACTGGCCAGATCCCACCTTGACCACACTGGCCAGGTCCCACTTTGACCACACTGGCCAGATCCCACCTTGATCACACTGGCCAGATCCCACCTTGACCACACTGGCCAGGTCCCACCTTGACCACACTGGCCAGGTCCTGCCTTGACCACTGGCCAGGTCCCACCTTGACCACACTGGCCAGGTCCCACCTTGACCACACTGGCCAGGTCCCACCTTGACCACACTGGCCAGGTCCCACCTTGACCACACTGGCCAGGTCCCACCTTGACCACACTGGCCAGGTCCCACCTTGACCACACTGGCCAGGACCCACCTTGACCACACTGGCCAGATCTCACCTTGACCACACTGGCCAGGTCCCACCTTTACCGCACTGGCAAGGTCCCACCTTGACCACACTGGCCAGGTCCCACCTTGACCACACTGGCCAGGTCCCACCTTGACTACACTGGCCAGGTCCCACCTTGACCACACTGGCCAGGTCCCACCTTGACCACACTGGCCAGGTCCCACCTTGACCACACTGGCCAGGTCCCACCTTGACCACACTGGCCAGGTCCCACCTTGACCACACTGGCCAGGTCCCACCTTGACCACACTGGCCAGGTCCCACCTTGACCACACTGGCCAGGTCCCACCTTAACCGTACTGGCCAGGTCTTACGTTGACCACACTGGCCAGATCCCACCTTGACCACACTGGCCAGGTCCCACCTTGACCACACTGGCCAGGTCCCACCTTGACCACACTGGCCAGGTCCCACCTTGACCACACTGGCCAGGTCCCACCTTGACCACACTGGCCAGGTCCCACCTTGACCACACTGGCCAGGTCCCACCTTGACCACACTGGCCAGGTCCCACCTTGACCACACTGGCCAGGTCCCACCTTGACCACACTGGCCAGGTCCCACCTTGATCACACTGGCCAGGTCCTGCCTTGACCACACTGGCCAGGTCCCACCTTGATCACACTGGCCAGGTCCTGCCTTGACCACACTGGCCAAGTTGTTGGAAATTTCCAACACCTAATTACTAATCCCTAATACAATTAGGGATTAGTAATTATCATACCCTTGATGGGGTGGTTCTTCTCCGGCCCCGACCCCGGCGGTCTCCGGGGTTGGAGGTCCCTGTGCCCTTCTTCACCAACTTCGAGGTCAACCCCGGAACTCACAGTTCCTGCGACGGCGCTGGAACCAATCGTATTGGTGTGTGCCTTTCCATTGGAGACTTTCAGCGCCGTGGAGAGGGGGGACCTGCTGCCTGGGTAACAGCTTCTCCCACGAATCAATCTATCCTGGCTTTGCGCCCTGGTGAGGCCACTCCAGACCGACAACCAGAGCGCAACTCCATAGTCTCCTGAGACTGATGGATGCCTACTACTACTAATACAATAAGATGTATTTCTTTTACTAGGCATCATAATTTACTAACACCACTAACCAGAGATATTGATTTAGTGTTATTGAATTCATTTATTTCAGGCGTAGAAACGTGTCATCTTCCCTACAAATTACGGCCCAGGTGTTGCGCCTGCCACCCGGCTAGAGCAATGATTTCTACGTATACATGAATCGAATTAAATTCTCTTTACTTTAGCATTCTTTATTAAGAATTATAGGCTGACAGTAGATTTATCTTCCATTAATAAATATATCATTGTTTACTGGGAATATTTTATACAGTCACGATCAGCTGTTCCAGTAAATACCTGAAGAACTGAATTCCTTCTCTTAATATTCTCGTCCATTTAACGCCATTCCATTTAAAGCAATTACGTAGCGAGAATCAATCTGTTGTCATATAAGACAAAATAATATCACCTAATTTAAGATCAACCTTGTCTCCATCCTCTCGCAATGTTGGATAAAATATAGCAATTAATTCCAGAGTTCCAACATTGGGATGTAGTGCGCATGCGCGAGCCAGCCGAGGGGTCTCCCTCGGAAGAGATAGATGCTATATATAAAGGATTGTCCTGGAGCCTGTCTGGCTATCGTCTCATATTTCGAACATCCGTACATTAACGGACCTCAATTAGACGTGACGGCTGTATCTTATTCCGGACACCACGTCCGGCAAGGCTAAGGCATCCATTTTTATATAGTTGTTCCCTCAATTTATATATTATATAGGGTGCCTTGTTGTAAGGACGTACGTCCATCAAAAATAACCTCGTGAGTGTTATTATCGTATTCTGTCAGCACTAAACTTATGAATGTGTGTGGGAATGTACACTCATAGATGAAAATTACATGTAACTTGCCTTATCCTGAAGGATTCCAAGGGCTATATAAATTCGTAATGGCTTGGCGCTTTCCCTTCATAATTCCCTCCCCCTTCCCTCCTTACATAGGACATTGATGACCTAAAGCAGCCAGGATTCCTGCTTGCATCAGTGGGAGTCTCACGGTACTAAGACCCCCAAAACACAAAACAAATGCTGTACCAAACAGTCGATGATGTCGCAGAGAACCTCCCAGCCCACCTCTCAAGGTTTCCCAACATGTGCCTGGCTGAAGACGCCAACCAGACATCAGGCCTCTCTTTTTTGAAGCTGCTATTTGTTCTGTAAGAAAGATGTATGGGAGAATCATGGCCATTGGTCCTGCAAAACCCGCTGATGTCTCGTGTCTAAGGCTGCGGTGAAGCCAGTCACCCAGGACGCAGCCACATGCTAGATAACAATCAGCTTGGGTTCGGGATTTCAGAGGCTATGACGCTGCAACGAGAGCATACATTGCCAATTTCACAGAATTTCACAGGCTGTAGTTTCAGCCCGTCCTCTTAAAAATAACGTCACTTTAGGCTCGTATGCGCGCTATGGCCAAATTTGGACGTAATTTGAAATGAAATCGAGTCACGAAAGTGACGTTCTGTTCCGTTTTCTATTTGAATCGTCCAGAAAACGCGCAGAGGTTATAAGAGGACACTTTAAATTAACGTTTTTCATAACGTTTTGAAACTTTATGAGAATTTCCTGCCCACCTAACCTATCAGAGGACCCTTAACTCACTGTTGTTGAAAAAAAAATCCCAAATTTATTTTCATTTTTGTTTTTTTCATTTTCAAATTACGTCCAAATTCGGCCATACGGGCAAACGGCCAAAAGCGACGTTCTTTTTAAGAGGACAGGTTGATACAGTTTAGCTGTGTTTTAAAATTGCTTTCTGTAAGAGGATGATTTTTCAAACCTGACCGAAGTGGAAAAATTTCAGTGCACCCATACATAGAATAGCACTACAATGTGCAAGAGCTACGTGTACAAGTTTTATAACTATCACTCGCGGGAGGAGACCTGCGCGTTGTTAGTCCTCAGAGAGTTAACTTCCCAATGATTCCCAAATAGAGCGATTCCCAAACTTTTGATCTGACCCGCAATTTCTGAATAAAATTTTAATCGCTTCTCACCGATTTTTTTTATTAATTAGAAATAAATATAAAAAATCCCCTTTTAGTGATTGATTCATAAAATAGAGCATAATTACTTTTTTTATTATAACTAGATGGGATACCTAGTTGTGCCAGGGGGTAGTCCCTGTCTCCCACTCATCCCATCTCCCACTCAACCCATCTCCCACTCATCCCATCTCCCACTCATCCTATCTCCCACTCAACCCATCTCCCTTGTGGGGGTTTTCTATTTTGCTTTCCCGACTGCAATGCGTTATTCGCCAATGTACATGTGGTAGAGGCTTCATGAAGCTGTCGGAATCAGCAGAGAAAATACGAGAGCAACCGTACAGGGCCTTGGAGCAAGGTCGAGTCCTTGAGGGTCCCTTCTCAGACTAGCCTCACCTGGTCCTGCTCCACGTTGATCGTTGGAATCTCCTCAATGATTTAACACTTTAAGGGACTCCTAGGGTCCTCATCACATTTATAGTTTAGTGAATTAGGCAACTCGGTGTTGGAGACACCTGGAGCTGTAGGCTTGAGTAAATAGTTGGCAGTATTCAGAAGTGGTTCAACGGAAACACCGCATAAAGCTTAACAGTAGTTTATTTACTAACTTAACAACTTATACAAAGGGTGCTTGATTTACTTTACAATGGCGTCAGAAAGGCTATGGTTGCATTAGCGAGTCTCTTGATGTCTGGCTAATCGACTCGGAGGCACTCGTGGAGTACCATCTAACTTAACACAATTGACAGCCAATCATTAACACGCCAACCTAACTGCCGGTATGCAAAGGGATCACAACAGTTCTGACTGGATACTCGGGTAATGATGTATGTGCAATAAATCACAAATACACTGTCAATGGGACAGGCAATAACATGCACAATAATAATATCACACAATGTGATATGTGAGCTTCACATACACATGTGAAGCTCACATTCACAGACGAGTGTAATGTTGTGATACCACACAGATAAACATGCATACACCGCCGGGTGTCTACACCTATACCTGTGCCAGGTATGAGAAGGTGAGAACTGTGGTAGATACCTCAGATCAACATAGACAGACACAATAAACAATGACAAGATCTTGTACTTACACGGTAGGCTACCTCTCTTATTCACTCACTCACTCAGGCACATTTATGCAAGAACTCATAGGTGGCCTGACAGCTGGTTTCCTCGTTATGACGTGAGACCATTGACGCAGCACAACAGGCTTTCCCACAAACCGTACTTGACACGGGGGTACTCGCAGGAGGGCATACTCTATGTCTGACAGACACACGCACACACACTGATGCCACTGGCGGTGAGTAAGGTGGTGACATCACATGGTACAGAGAGGCAGGGCGACTGGCGGCTTGAGGCTACCGAGGTACCGAGGTACATGCTACATGCTCTGGACAGTGGCGGCTGGATGCTGCAGGTTATATGGTACCATGCGGTACACTGTGGTAAAGTCACACACCGGTTACTTAGGCAGCGGCACTTCTTAGTTCACTCTAGGTCACTCACAGACGATCTCTACTTGTCACCAGGGGTTACCTGATACCAGTCTGTTTCGCTCTGGTGATTTGTCACTAGGCTTCTAAACAATGTATTCACAGTCGCGATTCTGGGCGAGTGTTGGTATATCGAAAAGACGCTGAGTTTAACTTGACAGTGAGGAATGGACGGTGTTCAGTCTATTGGCCGATAGACAGAACAGGACACGTCCTCTATGTAAGGGCTTCCTCTCGTGAATGCTCTTGCCAGCGACTGTAGGGCATCTCATGGGACACACACAAGGGATTACAATTTGACCAATGACATTGCAGCAAAAGAGCGGGATCCAATCATATTGATTGTTCCCTGATCAGTAGCAGGGGTGACGTCATGAACACGTCACGACCACGTCACAGTTGTTATTCTCCATCGCCCTGGTTGAGGCTGACCCCAGAGGTCAGTCTGTCCTGTCGTCTCACTGGCGTCTCTCTCTCTCTCTCACACGCTGGCACAAGCCAATGTACTCTCAGACCCTATGGCCAGTAACTTCCCTGTATCTACTTCCTGCCTGGACATACAGCGGCCTCCGTATTATAAACGTATTCCTGGTTAAGTGGGCATCCTAGAGATACCCAACATGACAGATTACTATCCAGAGTTAACAGAGATAGGGCTTGTGCACGAGGATCGGTGCACTGTGCACTGCAATGAGCCATTCAAGTCAGCTGTGAGATAATCCTGAGAGACCATTCTTTCATATCCCTCTCAACCCATCTCCCTCTAAACCCATCTCCCTCTCAACCCATCTCCCACTCAACCCGTCTCCCGTTCAACTAACCCTTGTCTTCCTTTCCACACCCTTCTCTCCCTATCCACATTCCGCCAGCTCCCTCACTCCACCCTCAAATCTCCTTCTACACCCCCCCCCCATTCCCTCTCCTCAACCCCATCCCCCCTCCATTGCTCGCCGCCCCTTTCCCACTTTCTGCACATCCCCTCCCCATGTCACACACACACATTTTCACATCAGGAGAAAGACAACAATGAAGGAACAGGTAATGAAACTGAGGATAGGGGCAGACAGATTCACTACAAACGACAACAAGAGACTCAATAAGAAATTCCAGGAAGTCTTCACATTAGAGCAAGAAGAAGTTCCAGAGATAGGAGAAGGAATAGTTAACCAGGCACCACTAGAGCAGTTTGAGATTACCAGTGGAGATGGAAGGAAGCCTTGGCTAAAGTTGGATGTAACAAAACTGTAGGCTGGAATGGAATCTCACCATGGATACTAAAAGAAAGAGCAGAAGTACCGTGCCTGCCACTCTCCATAGTGTACAACAAATCACTGGTAAAAGTTGAACTGCCAAAAATTTTGGAAGACGGAAAACGTTGTCCAGATAAACAAGAAGGGGGATAGATAGGAGGCACTGAACTACAGGCCAGTGACCCTAACTTGCATACCCTGCAAGTTAATGGAGAAGATTGTGCGAAAAAAACAAGTGGAACATCTGGAGCGAAGGAACTTTGTGACACAACACCAGCATGCTTTCAGGGATGGCAAGTCATGCCTCTCAGGATTAATTGCATTTTACTATCAGACAACAAGAATCAGATAAGAAAGATAGGGGTGGGCAAACTGCATGTTTTTGGATTGCCAGAAAGCCTTTGACACTGTACCACATCAGAGACTAGTGCGAAAGCTAGAGATGTAGGAAGGAGTGAAAGGGAAGGTACTCCACTGGATGAAAAAGTACCTAATTAACAGAAGACCGCGAGTCACTGTGAGGGGTAAGGTCTCAGACTGGCGAGACGTCTCCAGTGGAGTCCCGCAGGGTTCAGTCCTTGAACCTATGCTGTTTCTGATATATGTAAATGATTTTCCAGATGATATAGAATCGTTCCTCTCATTGTTTGCTGACGATGCACAAATTATGAAGAGGATAAAGCCGGAGGAAGATAGTATGAGGCTACGAGATGACAGACTGAATGAATGGTCCAAAAAATGGCTACTAAAGTTCAACCTGAGTAAATGTAAGGTAATGAAACTAGGCAGTGAAAACAGGAAACCAGACACAGAATACAGAATGGGAGATGAGATCTTTCATGAAACGGACAGAGAGAAAGATCTAGAAGTTGATATCACACCAAACCTGTTTCCTGGAGCCCACATCAAGAGAATAACATCTGCGGAGTAAGCGAGGCTTGCTAACATCAGAACTGCCTTCAGGAACCTGTGTAAGGAATAATTCAGAACCTTATAAACCACATATGTAAGACTAATCCTGGAGTATGCGGCCCCAGCATGGAGCCCGTACCTTGTCAAGCACAAGACGAAGCTGGAAATTGTTCATTGCTTTGCTACTGGACTAGTCCCAGAACTAAGAGGCATGAGTTACGAGGAAAGGCTGCGTGAAACGCAGCTCACGACCCTGGAAGACAGAGGAGCAAATGGAGATATTTATTTATTTGTTTATTTATTTATTTATTTATTTATTTATTTATATATACAAGAGTTCTTACATTCTTGAATAGACACTAGCACTCATATCGTTTCGGGAAAATCCTTAATCTTATGTTCCCTGGAAAACGACCCCGCGAAAACTCGTTTAACAACCAGGTACCCATTTTACTGTTAAGTTAAACATAGGCTACAGTTAAGGATTTGCGCCCAGTAAATCCTCCCCGTCCAGGATACGAACCCAGGACAAAGCGCTCGCGAAACACCAGGCGAGCATCTTAACCACTACACCTCGAGAATATGATCACTACCTACAAATCTCTCAGAGGAATTGACAGGGTAGATAAAGATAAACTGTTTAACACGGGAGGTACGCGAACAAGGGAACGTAAGTGAAAACTGATTTCCCAAATGAGCCACAGGGACGTTAGAAAGAACTTTTTCAGTGTCAGAGTAGTTAACAGATGGAATGCACTAGGCAGTGATGTGGTGGAGGCTGACTCCATACACAGTTTCAAATGTAGGAATGATGGAGCCCAACTCAACCCACGCAAGCACCATTAGGTGAGTAAAATTAGGTGAGTACACACAGGTTCAAAGGTTTGCCACCAGACTTGTACCCGAACTGAGGGATATGAACTACAAGGAGAGACTACGGGAATGAAACCTCACGTCACTGGGAGACAGAAGAGTTAGAGGGGACATGATCACCACATACAAGAGTCTCAGAGGAAATGACAGGGTATATAAAGACAGGCTATTTATTACAAACAGCACACGCACTAGGGGACACAGGTGGAAATTGAGTGCCTAAATGAGCCATAAAGACGTTATAAAGATTTTTTTCAGTGTCACAGTAGTAGACAAATGGAATGCATTAGGAAGTGATGTGGTTGAGGCTGACTCCATACACAACTTCAAGTGTAGATATGATAGAGCCCAGTAGGCTCAGGAGCCTGTACACTAGTTGATTTACCGTTGAGAGGCGGGACCAAAGAGCCAGAGCTCAACCTCGCAAGCACAATTAGGTAAGTAAGTAAGTAATTATCAAAAGAAGGCACCAAACCGGGAAGGCTATGTAGCACCATCAAATACGCAAAATAATCAGAGGGCGCTAAATATCACCAAGGATGCCAATACGAGAACAAAAACGCATAAGGCGAACGATATCAAAAGTATCCGAGTCACCAAGAATTCTATCGAGGGATAGGTGACCGCGAGGGGCGGTCGGAAAGCAAGACACACGCTCGTCCTGGAAGTCAGGACATTCAAGAAGGACATGCACGACCGTAAGAGGGACAATGCAACAAGGACAATAAGGAGCAGGGCGGCGCTCCATCAAGTGACCATGGGTTAAGCGAGTATGGCCAATACGCAACCTCGCCAGAGCTGTTTCCCACCGCCGGTTACGGTGGAAGGAGGACGGCCACGAGGAAACACAACACTTAAGAGTACGTAGCTTGTTACCAGTAACAGACAACCAAGAAGCCTGCCAACGGGTAAGGACTGAGGAATGGATAACCGGGTAAAAGTCGGAATACGGAATGCCTTTACGAGAGATGGGACAAGAGCGGACAGCTTCCTTAGCGGCAGCATCCGCACGCTCATTTAAAGACACGCCAATATGGCTGGGAACCCAACAAAACTCAACCGACTTAAATTTACTGTGAACGAGAAACAGCCAATGCTGGATCTCGACAACTACTGGATGAACTGGATTAAAGCACCCGAGAGCCATGAGGGCACTACGAGAGTCAACAACAACCACAAAGGAAGACTGACAACGAGAAAGCAGGAGACGAAGAGCATAGAGAATAGCATAAAGTTCCGCTGTAAAGATGCTAGTCTCCGGAGGCAAGCGACACATATAAGTGCGATCAGGAAAAACAACAGAGTAGCCAACACCGTCCGCTGACTTAGACCCATCGGTGAAGACAGAAACGGAGCGGGAGTGAGAAGAAAAGTGCTCGAGGAAAAGGCGTTTTAGAACCGTAGGAGGGGTAAAAGCTTTAGTGATACGAGTCAAGGATGTACAAAACCGCGGAAGAGGGACCCTCCACGGGGGCAAAGAAGGAACAACACGAGGAGAAACATCAGAAATACGAACGGAAAGAGAATCCTGTAGGCGAGATAACCGGACAGAAAGAGGGAGGTGGCGAAGAGGAACAGGAACCGCAGGAGGGGTAAAAGTTAAAGCACGACAGAGGCGAGAGGAAGGATGTTGCAAGGACCGCGCAAGATAGCGAAGACAGTAGCGATCACGGCGGTCCTGGAGAGACAGGAAGCCAGTGTCAACATACAAGCTAAGGACGGGAGTCGAACGAAAGGCACCAGAACTGAGGCGCAACCCAGTATGGTGCAAAGCATCAAGACGGCGAAGAGTAGAAGGAGAAGCAGACGAGTAAGCAGGGCAACCATAATCGAGCTTAGACAGGACGAGAGAGGAATGTAAAGCAAGGAGAGTGCGCCTATCTGCCCCCCAAGAAGTATGGGACAAGACCCGAAGGAGGGTAAGGGCCTTAGAGCACTCAACACGGAGGTAAGAGATATGGGGAGACCAAGACAAACGAGTGTCAAGGAATAACCCCAAAAGCTTCG
Source organism: Procambarus clarkii (assembly GCF_040958095.1). Lineage (NCBI taxonomy): Eukaryota > Metazoa > Arthropoda > Malacostraca > Decapoda > Cambaridae > Procambarus > Procambarus clarkii. The sequence goes on along the minus strand of NC_091162.1, from coordinate 2,344,583 downwards.
CGGAATCTTTGTATTCAAGGGGATGACCATAAAGTGACAAAGAGGGACGAAGAACAACCCGTTTCCGCGTAAAAGTCATGGCACAAGTCTTAGAAGTAGAGAACTTGAAGCCATGACCTGTGGCCCAAGACGACACGGCATCAATTGCAAGTTGAAGCCGGCGTTGAAGGAGAGGCGAATCATCACCCTGACAACAAAGGGTAAGATCATCGACATAGAGAGCGGAGAAGACACCAGAAGGAAGAGAGGAAAGAAGACCATTGAGGGCAACCAGAAAAAGAGTAGTGCTCAGAACACTACCCTGGGGCACACCTTCGTATTGCTGAAAAGAGGGAGAGAGAGCGGTACCAAGGCGCACCCGAAAGGAACGACGAGAGAGGAAGCTGCGGAGAAAGAGAGGGAGATGACCACGAAGGCCAAAAGAATGAAGTTGAGATAGGATATGATAACGCCAAGTGGTGTCGTAAGCCTTTTCTAGGTCAAAAAGGACGGCAACAACGGAGGTCTTCGCAGCAAAAGCAGTACGAATATAGACCTCCAAGTTCACCAGGACATCTGTCGTGCTGCGGCACTTGCGGAAACCAAATTGAGAAGGGGAGAGGAGGTGATGGTGTTCCAGGAACCACATCAGACGAACGTTAACCATACGTTCAAAGAGTTTGCAGACACAACTTGTGAGAGCAATAGGGCGAAAGTCCTTAGGGGAAGTACCCAGAGACCCCGGTTTGCGAACAGGGAGGACAACGGCATCGAGCCAGTCCTCAGGGACTGACGACGACTCCCAGATCCGATTATACAGACTCAGTAAATACTGAGACGTGCTCGGAGGGAGATGGCGAAGCATCTCATAATGAATACCATCGGAGCCCGCCGCCGTAGAACCGCAGAGGGCCAGGGCAGAACGAAGTTCAGAGAGAGAGAAGGGATCATTATAGGGAAGCTGAAGATGAGTGCAGAAATCTAAAGGACGAGACTCAAGGACAGGTTTACGAAGAAGGAAAGATTGGGGAAGATGAAGACCAGAGCTAACAGAAGAAAAGTGGGAACCCAGTTCGGAAGCGACCTGCAACGGGTCCGCCACAAGAGTATCATGGAGGTGAAGGACCGGTGAAACATCGGGAACGAACTTACCCGCTATCTTGCGGATACGCTTCCAGATCTGGGCCAGAGGGGTTTCGGACGTAATTGTCGAGACATAAGATGCCCAACATTCACGTTTAGCCGTACGGATGGCCCTACGGGCCACCGCACTCGCTTTCCGAAAGAAAAGAAAAGAATCGGTCGTCTGCCTACGGCGGTGCTTCTTCCAGGCTGCACGCTTACAGCGGACAGCCCGAGCACAGTCCGCATTCCACCAGGGAACGCACTTCCGTGGACCCCGAGAGGAAGAGCGAGGAATAGAGCGGAGGGCAGCGTCGAAGACAGTGTCATGAAAAAGGAGGAGAGCGCGAGAGAGGGGCAGAAGGGAGAGGTCAGAGAGAGTAGCACTGAGGGAAAATAGGGTCCAGTCCGCCTTAGCAAACTGCCACCTAGGGAAAGAGAGGGAAGGGCGAAAAGAGAAAAAGGAAACGAGGATGGGGAAATGATCACTTCCATGGAGGTCATCAAGAACCTGCCACGTGAAATCTAAGTAAAGAGAAGAAGAGCAGAGAGAAAGATCAAGACAAGAAAGGGTGCGAGTCCGAGAGTCCAAATGAGTGGGCTCACCAGAATTCAGAAGAGACAGGGAAGAAGAGAGGAGAAACGGCTCAAGGAGGCGACCCCGGGTATTCGTCAGAACGTCACCCCAAAGAGAATGACGACAATTGAAGTCACCCAGCAGGAGCACAGGCTCCGGCAAGGAGTCTAGGAGGTGTTTCAAATCAGGAAGAGAGAGCGGGACACTCGGGGGGAGATAAATGGAACAAACTGTGTACCACTTCCCCACAAAGATACGAGCAGCAGAACAATGGAGAGGCGAAGGAAAAAGTAAAGGAACAAAGGGAACATCAGCCCGAATCAAGAGAGCAGAAGAATTAGAAGCCCCAGCAATGGCTGGGGGGGGGGAGAGAAAGGAATAGCCACGAAAACGACCAGGACGAGCACCAAGCATTGGCTCCTGGAGACAGACACAAAGGGGTGAAAACCGCGAAACCAGAAGTTGGAGTTCGAGGAAATTGGCGTAATAACCTCGAACGTTCCATTGAAGAATGGACAACGACGAGAAGAGAAAGGACAAAAACAAAGAACAAGGAAGAAACAAAGGCGAAAGACCAACAGAGCACGTTAAAGAATATCAGGGTCGGGATCAGGGTCAGCAAAGTCAGGGTTAGGGGGCATGGGTAAACTGAGCAAAGACGGAGGGAAGGAAACGGGAGAACAGATCAGAGGTGGGCGGGCAGGGTCCGGAGGAGGAGGAGGAAGAGGAGGAGACAACGGAGAGGAGCAGTCAAGGACAGCAGCAGGAAGAGGGGGAGTAGAAAGAGGGGAGCGCACCCCAGCAAGAGCAGCAACCGAAAGGGAAGCAGGGGCCAAAGAAACCTCCATAGCAGGAACAGGGGGCGCAAGCACCGAAACGGGAGGGGAAGAAGCAACAGAGCCAGAAGGAGGAGCTGAGGAAGAAAGCGAAGCCTTCTTACCCGCCGGGGAAGAGGAAGGAGAGGAGCCAGGCTTACGCTTCTGACTTAAAGAGACCGGTGTCCCAGCAACTACGTACCGGGCAACGGATTCCAGTGTCTCAACCGGAGAAGCCGAACGAGAGCACACACGACGGCCGTTAGGAGAGCGATGGACATCCGCCTGCACCGACAGGCGGCGGGGAGAGCCGATAGATGGAGGAAGAGGATGGGAAGGAGGATCGGAGGGGGACGAGGAAGAAGACACAGGAGACATGACAGACCGGGTTGAAAGAAGGGGAACCCCAGACAGAGGACCAGGAGGGGGACCCCTCGGGAAAGAACTCAAAGGAACAGAGGAGGGGGCAGTGGGAGTATCAGGGTCCAAGGCCCGGAAACGGTTGAGAGTCTGAGGAAGGGGGGAAGGACGAGGAGAGGAAGAGCGCAACACGTGAGCATAAGAGATGTTAGTATAAGGCGGGAGCCGGCGAACCTGGCGCCTCGCCTCAGGAAAAGACAAACGCTCCCGGTGCTTCAGGTTAAGGACGGCCGCCTCAAGCTTGTAATGTACACAGGCACGGGAGAACGTAGGATGGGCCTCACCGCAGTTGAGGCAGCGAGCTTGGGGAGAAGTGCACTCCGACTTAGAGTGACCTTCACTCCCACACAAAGGACAGAGAGAGACAGTCCCAGAGCAGCGGAGGGCACCATGCCCAAACCTCCAGCACTTATTACAAAGTCGAGGAGAAGGAATATACTCCTGGACAGAGCACCTAGCACCAGCAAGAATGACAGAGGATGGAAGGGTCCTACCATCAAAGGTGATCTTCACAACGCGAAGGGGTTGACGGCGACGACCACGAGGGGGACGAGTAAACGAGTCGACCTGGAGGACAGAATGGCCTTGGGCATCAAGGATATGCCGAATATCATCGTGGCAATCCTGCAGATTCCGAACACCGGTTGCAACATGGGGTGGGAGGAGAATAGTGCCAACACTGGAATTCATCTCAACGTTCTTGGAGACCCGAACAGGGATCTCGCCAAGGCAAGATAAGGCAGCCAAGCGGGAAGCCGCATCCTGAGAAGGAGCAGCAACGACACGTGTACCGAGACGAGTGGGGTTGAAAGTAACACACGCATCCACGGAATCTACAAGATGCCGATGGAGGGAGAAATCGTCAGGAGGCGCAGAATCAAGAGGGAGGAGATCGAAGTATTTGGCCCATGAAGCAGGACCAAACAAGGCCTGATACGCAGCAGCACGGGAAGGAATCGAGCGAGTGCGGTTGGGGCGCGAACGGCGTTGAGAACCCCTAGAGAGAGAGGGGTCAAAAGGCGCAGTAGTCACAACGAAAGACTTAGCCACACCAGGGGACGAAGTGGTCACCACCGGGGGCTGGAGGCTCGACCCAACCTCAGAGCAGGGAGGGGAGCTGGGGGAAGAAGTCAGGACGGTCAAAGGAGGAGCAAGGTCGGGGCCCAACGCAGCGGGAGCTACAGAGCCTGGTCTTCCAATACAGGCCGACTCGGGGGCTTGGTCGCCCACCCCACGAGCCTGAGAGGGTACAACGGAAACATTCAACGACATAGAGACGAAAAGTGAAAAATTCATCCACGAATGTGCCCCCATACCCACCATGGAGCCACAATTAGAGGCAGGACACCCAACAGGAAGCTATCGCCGATCATGCCGGGGCCCCCTAGGGGTGCATCGTGAGTATACGCCCCACAAACGCCACCTTAAGAACCGTCAGTCCGTCGAGATCGGGTTCAGCGACGAAAGGGGGATTGACAATAAAAGGTTCCCCTCGCTCGAGACGTCGGGTACTACAGTTCGACGGGTGCAAGAGTATGCCTCCTCAAGCACCCGGGCGTCAAAATAGAAGAAGTCCAAAGAAATAATCCAAAACAAGCAAAAGGTCGGCAGGAAACGACAAGCAGATAGGAGAAGAGGGGGGAGAAAAACGAAACATAAGGAAAAGGAAAAGCGATCCGGCACAATTGGAGAAGACAGCAGCAGGAGTGCAAGGCCAGAAAAGGACAGAGGACTGCCCAACGGAGCATCACACTCCGGCAGCCGTCCACCAAGCCCCCTCACGACGCCAACGGGCCGGAAGGGGAGGGGGCACAATTAGGTAAGTACACACACACGTATCTCCTTGCCTCCCCCTACACCATTTCCATCACTGTAACCAATAACTTTTGCCCAGAATAAATGCTGGAGCTTATATGCCATTCATTCCCCGCGTCTGTAACACCATCGCCTGACCAATAATAACGTTTTTCCTTCATAACCTCGAACTTATTCGCTGTGTATATAAAGAAGCTCAGTAATCCCACCACAATGTTTACATTTCCTCTGTGATGTTGATGCATTCCAGTTGTTTAGTCTTATCTCTCCTCGCGCGACGCCCGTCACAGGGAGCAATATTCATGTTTTTTTTTGTCCACACTTGACTTTCACTCAGAGCGCTTAGTCTCTGTACTGGAAGAGTACTCTTACTCTCTGAAACATTACTCGCGGTGCTCTTGCTCTCAGTGCTAAACCTTGTAGTCTTCTCTCTCTTAGAATTCTTTCTCTGTGTTCGTACTCTCAGTGCTGTTACTCTCTATTCTCTTGTTCCCAGTGTCCCAACACACAGTGTCCCAACTCACAGTGTCCCACCTCACAGTGTCCCAACTCACAGTGTCCCAACTCACAGTGTCCCAACACATAGTGTCCCAACTCACAGTGTCCCAACACATAGTGTCCCAACTCACAGTGTCCCAACTCACAGTGTCCCAACTCACAGTTTCCCAACACACAGGCCCCAAAAGGGGCCTCGTAGCCTGGTGGATAGTGCGCAGGACTCGTAATTCTGTGACGCGGGTTCGATTCCCGCACGAGGCAGAAACAAATGGGCAAAGTTTCTTTCACCCTGAATGCCCCTGTTACCTAGCAGTAACTAGGTACCTGGGTGTTAGTCAGCTGTTACGGGCTGCTTCCTGGGGGTGGAGGCCTGGTCGAGGACCGGGCCGCGGGGACACTAAAGCCCCGAAATCATCTCAAGATAACATCCCATCCCTCAAGATAACAGTGTCCCAACTCACAGTGTCCCACCTCACAGTGTCCCAACTCACAGTGTCCCAACTCACAGTGTCCCAACACATAGTGTCCCAACTCACAGTGTCCCACCTCACAGTGTCCCACCTCACAGTGTCACAACTCACAGTGTCCCAACTCACAGTGTCCCAACTTACAGTGTCCCACCTCACTGTGTCCCACCTCACAGTGTCCCACCTCACAGTGTCCCACCTCACCTTGTCCCAACACACAGTGTCCCAACACACAGTGTCCCAACACACAGTGTCCCACCTCAGTGTCCCACCTCACAGTGTCCCAACACACAGTGTCCCAACTCACAGTGTCCCAACTCACAGTGTCCCACCTCACAGTGTCCCAACTCACAGTGTCCCACCTCACAGTGTCCCAACTCAGTGTCCTAACCCACTGTATCCCAACACACATTTTTTCAGGGTCAGGGTAGTTAACAAATGGAATGCATTAAGTAGTGTTGTGGTGGAGGCTGACTCCATACACAGTTTCAAATGTAGATATGATAGAAAACTGTACACCAGTTGATTGACGGTTGAGAGGCGGGACCAAAGAGCCAGAGCTCAACCCCCACAAACACAACTAGGTGAGTACAACTAGGTGAATACACAGTGTCCCAACTCACAGTGTCCCAACTCAAAGTGCCCCACCTCACAGTATCACAACACACAGTGTCCCAACGCACAGTGTGCCAACTCACAGTGGCCCAACTCACAGTGCCCCACCTCACAGTGTCACAACACACAGTGTCCCAACTCACAGTGTCCCAACTCACAGTTTCCCAACACACAGGCCCCAAAAGGGGCCTCGTAGCCTGGTGGATAGTGCGCAGGACTCGTAATTCTGTGACGCGGGTTCGATTCCCGCACGAGGCAGAAACAAATGGGCAAAGTTTCTTTCACCCTGAATGCCCCTGTTACCTAGCAGTAACTAGGTACCTGGGTGTTAGTCAGCTGTTACGGGCTGCTTCCTGGGGGTGGAGGCCTGGTCGAGGACCGGGCCGCGGGGACACTAAAGCCCCGAAATCATCTCAAGATAACATCCCATCCCTCAAGATAACAGTGTCCCAACTCACAGTGTCCCACCTCACAGTGTCCCAACTCACAGTGTCCCAACTCACAGTGTCCCAACACATAGTGTCCCAACTCACAGTGTCCCACCTCACAGTGTCCCACCTCACAGTGTCACAACTCACAGTGTCCCAACTCACAGTGTCCCAACTTACAGTGTCCCACCTCACTGTGTCCCACCTCACAGTGTCCCACCTCACAGTGTCCCACCTCACAGTGTCCCAACACACAGTGTCCCAACACACAGTGTCCCAACACACAGTGTCCCACTTCACAGTGTCCCACCTCACAGTGTCCCACCTCACAGTGTCCCAACACACAGTGTCCCAACTCACAGTGTCCCAACTCACAGTGTCCCACCTCACAGTGTCCCAACTCACAGTGTCCCAACTCACAGTGTCCCACCTCACAGTGTCCCAACTCAGTGTCCTAACCCACTGTATCCCAACACACATTTTTTCAGGGTCAGGGTAGTTAACAAATGGAATGCATTAAGTAGTGTTGTGGTGGAGGCTGACTCCATACACAGTTTCAAATGTAGATATGATAGAAAACTGTACACCAGTTGATTGACGGTTGAGAGGCGGGACCAAAGAGCCAGAGCTCAACCCCCACAAACACAACTAGGTGAGTACAACTAGGTGAATACAGTGTCCCAACTCACAGTGTCCCAACTCAAAGTGCCCCACCTCACAGTATCACAACACACAGTGTCCCAACGCACAGTGTGCCAACTCACAGTGGCCCAACTCACAGTGCCCCACCTCACAGTGTCACAACACACAATGTCCCAACGCACAGTGTGCCAACAGTGTCTCATTGCACAGTTGCCCAAAGCACAATGATGTTCCTTTCCCTGCTCTGAATAAGTGTCTGTTTGCTGTTCTTGGCCTAAAACTAAACCACCTTAAGCCCATCATCACACAGCAAAAATCTGCTATCAGAATGATAACTAACTCAGCTTTCAGACAACACTCAGCTCCCTTGTTTAAATCCCTAAACTTGCTAAATATTAACTCCCTCCACACATTCTCTTGTGTCAACTACATTTACAAAACCCTGTTCTTAAATGCAAACCATGCTCTGAAACTCTCCCTGGACAGATGTAATAGGACCCATTATCACCACACCAGAAATAAATATCTCTTTGATATCCCCAGGGTCAAACTTAATCTGTGTAAACACTCTATGCAAATTAAGGGACCTAAGCTATGGAACTCACTCCCTAGTGAATTGAAAAACTGCAAAACTTTTGCCTTATTTAAAAGCAAAACCAAAAAGTACCTAACTTCATCTATTTAGTTTCCTACTCTGAGCTTTAAATTTGCTCTGTACCTAGTGTTACCCAATCTCCTAATTTTTATGTAATATCAAACAACCTTATCATTGTGTTCATTGCTGTCTTCTTTTATGTGCTAGCCATATGCTGTATTGTGACTACCAATTTTTGTCAACTACCATTCAAGCTGTCATTGCAATCAATCTTATATTGTTTCTGCTCTATTGTGCCTACCAATTTGTTGTCAACTACTGTGGGAAAAACCTGCTGGGATTGATATAAGAGGAGACTACCAGGGACTTGTATTGAACTAAATTAAAAATTTACTGTCTGCAAATTTATTCAACTAAAATCTCTAGCTAGGGTTGTAAATCCTAGATCCTCTTTTCCTAATGACAGATTGTGGGCTGTAAGGGACAGGTGGGGTGAATGACTTAGTTGATAGAAGTTCCAATCCACCTGTAGACAGGGATCTCACATCAGCTTGTATTTTATACAAGGATAAGATTTAATAAATTCAGTTATCTGACTGAACACTGGCTCTGTTTAAATCAGAGATTTAAACATACATAGTCTAACCTAGTACCATAACTTAACAGCCAATATGTACTTATACTATAAACAACAAATTAAATTGTAAAAGTATAATAAATGACCTTAAATGTAGTCTAAATACTGTCAAGTACTAGAAATTATATTCAATTAAAAGAACTTATATGATAACTTAAAAATTAACTAAGCAAGCAATTGATAACTTAATTTATATATTCAAATATATATGCAGACATATTCAATTTATATGATACAGTTAGCTTGACTGAATCTTTTCCAAAACTATGGACACTTGTGAGGTTTTTACTTATTGAGGCTGAATTATTTTCTGACACAATGGACACTCATGAGGTTCAGTGCTTGGATAAGATTCACAGCTACACTACAATTTTAATAAACTTACTGATATGTGAGGCTTAGCCTCGCTTTTTAACCAACAGACAGATTTATAGGATATTAAAGCTACACAAGCATACAATTGGCCAATCATATACCAAATAACCTTCAATATACTTCTCTGCCAGTCGGGGTGCCTGTCTGACAAGTTTGCCAGACTGATTAACTCTCTCTTGTTGAGTTTAGGCACGATATTTTGCTACAGCGTTGCTGTATGATGATCTGGTAGCGTTGCTACTTGGATTTTTCTTTAACTGCGTTGCAGAAGAATGATATTTGATAAAGAATAGGAATGAAGGTGGTGGAAACCGCGTCACTGTGATCTCCACTACACTCTTATTTTTATAAATGTTCTAGGATTTTCCTTGTAGATATTGTCCAGGTACTCCCCCAGTTCTAGAGAGTATTCACTGGCGATAAAAAATATTAGATAAGGTGTCCTTGAGCTGGTAATGTTTGCTAAGGATCAGTCACTTGTTCACTCATTTGTAAACAAACGCGGAGTGCCGCTGGGCTTTGTTGGTGGGCGCTTCACTCCCCCCATCGCCCTACCTTGCTCTCTGTGCACGGTAGCCTTCTATGAATATTGATTGATTATTTTTACAGTCTAGACTTATTATTGAAATAAGATGTGATTATAATATAATTAGATATAAGATTTAAAGATTATAAGTAGTATTTGTAAGTACCACTGATTCTTATTAAGGATTCGATATTATCCTACCAGATGTTGAATCAATGTTCCAATAGTTTTTTAATTAACAAATCCTTCTAGAAGATTCTGGATCCTTGAGAGATCATGTACAAAGTCACGTAGGCATCAAAAGGGCCCCTGTTGCGTACGTGTTCATGGTGCCATTGTCATCCAGGATCAAGCTATATAATGAATCTATAATGATTCTAATATGATTTTGATACGATTTAGATACGATTTTGATATGATTTTGATATGATATAGAAATTATACATTTCTTAGATGATTATTAGATATGGTGGGTAAAAATTTCCCACAACTACCATTTTAAGCTGTCATTGCAATCAATCATAGCTACCTATGTGCTTTAATATACTGTACCTATAATTTTCTCTCATCTTTTTTTTTCATTCCATGTAATCTGTTATCATTTTTTTGTCTATAAATTTTGCAAGTATTTACCTCCTTAAAATTTTCTTAGATTAAGGACCTGCCCGAAACGCTGCGCGTGCTAGTGGCTTTACAAGACTGTAATTACCATATTTGTATCCTCACATTCCTTATGTGCATTCTTGTATATGCATAAATAAATAAATAAATAAATAAATAAAATAAATAAATATTATCCGAAAAATTCTTCGTCAATATTATGCTGTTTTACTCATAAATAAAACCTAGAAGTCAAGACGTTTTATGGAAGACCGCTTTAAATACTGCAGTTGCTTGAAGTGAGTGGACGCGTTGCAGAGAATCTTATTCAATGAAATTTCAATAAGGACTGGTAGGAGAGGAAGATAATATTTATATTCCAGAGGTATTATATAACATTAGGAAGCAGGGAAGGAACTATCAGGGGAAAAGCACCAAGCTATTACGACTATATAGCACTAGGATGGGGTCAGGATAAGGATTTGGGATGGGACGGGGGGGGGGGGAGTAATGGTGCCCAACCACTTGAACGGTCGGGGATTGAACACCGAACTGCATGAAGCGAGACCGTCGCTCTACCTTCCAGCCCAAGTAATATATAATGGTTCCTCATCACTTCGAGTATCAGGGGTCGACATCGACCCTCCAAGACCAAGACCTTGACTTCACGACCAGATTATATGGATGTATAACATATCTAGCCAGGTATCACGTTGGTCCAAATAAGTAAAATAATGCATAACTGCCATTAAATTAAAATCTTGCCTATCATTTCTCCCAAACCATTTTCCCACACTCTTTTTACTAATATTCAAAATACGGAGATAACATATATTGCCAAAAAATATCCGAAAACATATACCGTACTAGAAAATATTTAGGATTGCTTCTAAACATTTGTTGTACAATTGCAAATAGGTTCTTTCATTAGAGTGCTCTCTATCTATATAACTTTTCTACAGGGTATCAACATCAGCAATGTTTCTTGATAACGAGCCTACTATGAGCCTTCCTCACCGATTAAGATCTGCCTGTAAGAACCGTTTATAGGGTTTAGGCGCAGTTGAGGCGGTGATATCTTCTTCAGGGAGATGAAGGAGCAGAGTGATTGGCATTATTGTGTGCCCACATTTCACGGGAGTGGAGCCGGGCATTTGACAGATGGTACCCTTAGGAGGTGCGGGAGTAAGTGGTGTGACGAGACGTCCAGTAAGAGGTCGGTGGTGGCTTACAGGCCTTAGTGTAGAGTCCCTGTTTGTCCGCCTGCATAAGTGTGTGTGAATGTTAAACAACCTCACAAGTGTTCATCAGGAGTGCTGATCTAGTGACTGCATGACTGCATCAAGAAACTGACAATATTATTTGGAGGACATATGGCGATTCCACGACCCAGAGATGACTTCTTAAACCTTGCTGGACTCACCCTCACTGAGGACCAAATTACTTTCTTAAATCTGGGTATAAACTGTCAGGTTATGTCCAGACCGAGTGAGATGGCCCAGAAAGTGGAGTTGGAGATCCTATTGAACGATATATTCGACCTCGAGAAGCAAAAGAAGGTTACCACTAAAGACACCTTGCAGAACTTATTGCAGAAGGAGGAAAGTTTCGAGGTAACTACAGAAGCACCATACTGTCCCACGAACTCACAGCGGCAGCTAAGAGCCTTCGTAAGAAAAAGGAGATAGTCATTAGGAGAGGAGACAAGTCGCCAATATAAGTCATTCTTAAAAAAAGACGAATATCTGGGAAAAATGATCATCATACTCTCTAACCAAACTAAATTCCAAAGGGTAACGAAGGACACTACAGCCGAATTGAAAACGAAGGTAAACAGATTGAACGAAACTGTGAACGCCAAGAAATCCGGACTCCACCTACCAAAAGTTGTTGGGGAATACAATTCGCCTGGAATTCGTTAACGAACATAGGAATGTGCCTAAATGCCAAAAGCGACTGCCCAGATAGGTACAAGAGGAGTGTTGTTAACGCATATGTCGACCGTGCTCTCAGCCACAGCTCAGAATGGAAGCAAGTCGACGAAGAACTCTGTAGGGTAAGGCAGGTCCTAGTCAACAACGGCTTCTCCAATGGTTTCGTCGAAGACATCATAAGAAGGAAAGTGAAACGCCATGCAACCTCTGAAGAGACAACCAACACAACACCTATACCCCCTATTAGACTATTTTACAGGAACTTCTTTTCCACAGCTCATAAAATGGAGGAAAGGGTCCTGAAAGATATTGTTAATAGAAACGTTATCCCTACAGACAAAAATCAGAGGATACAACTGACGATTTACTATAAAACCAGAAAAACGGCCAGCCTACTCATGAGAAACTCTGCAGACACAAAGCAGAACGCTTTAAAAGAGACCAATGTCGTCTATGCCTTCAAATGCCCTCTTGGGGACTGTAAGCTCAAAAAAAAACAGTATATAGGCAAGACAACAACATCTCTTTCTAGGCGTTTAACGATGCATAAGCAACAGGGCTCCATTAAGGAACATATAATCTCTTCCCACAACCAAACCATCGCCAGAGAAATCCTAGTAAACAACACAGAAATCATCGATAGATACAGCGATAGCAGGCGGCTTGACGTCTGCGAGGCTCTACACATCAAGAAGTCAACACCCGCAATCAACAGCCAATTAATGCACAACTATATTCTACCCACCTCAAGACTCCGCTCCAATATAGAAGCATCAAGAAATATGGACCAATAGGCTTTCTACAAATCACTTCCATTCAATACCCATTGTTTCGTGTTCTGTCTTGTGTTTAGGAATTTAATACCCTATTAATACCACCTCACCCCATCCACCTCACTCAAATGTAGATATAAACAAATCGAATATGTGTAAGTTCTATTCAGTTGTGTATGTGTAAGCTAAAGTCTTTGAAAATGTAATAAGTTTTACGAAACGCGCTCAAGTGTCGCATCAGACTAGAAATAAAAATGAATCAAAGAGAATTGTTTTTGAATTACCACCAACAGTGAAAAGAAACGTACGAAAGATCGAGAAAATTCGTGTTAGAATTATTAATCTTACTTTTTCGGTCATATTTAATATATATATATATATATATATATATATATATATATATATATATATATATATATATATATATATATATATATATATATATATATATATATATATTGTGACGATAATCTCCTTCAAGAGATTGAGCCTGCTCTTCCCTCCTAAGTTCGTCGCTATACATCCCTATACAACTAATATGGAAGAAATATCAACAAGTACAACTCCAAGGTTTGCCAGAGAGCAAACATATTCAGCACCAGGAACACCTGCTCCGCCTCCGCCACTCGAACCACCAAACTACCTGTCCGTCGCCTGCTCATCGCTGATTGGCTGGTGGTCAGTCGCACCTGCTCCTCCACCGCCATACTACCTGATGTCTGGGGCCACCACGACCTGCAGACCTCAGAATATCCAGTGCTTTCAACAAGTTAACACGTCTCGTTGGTAGACTAAGCTCTGGCTTACGTGTACTAAGAGAGGTGGCAGCTTAAAGCCAATATTCCTGCACCTATATATCTGATTGTATATTGTTCACTTGTTATTACTCACTTGTCTTAACGTAACTTTTCATTTTGCCATTTGATTATTCTTATTATTTTGATTGATTAATTTTATGTTACACTTTGTATGTCCATTTTATTCATGTTTTGCTTTTCTAACGTAATTAAGATCTCATTGTTAAATTTACTTGTGTTTTGTGTGTCTTCCCATTACCTTACCACAGACGAAGTTCCAGATTTTCTCGTTTTTGTTTCTATATGTGACGAGGCCATACCCCTAGCTTTTGAAACAGCCAAACACCAACGCGTTACCGTCACATATTAAGTGGGGGCCTGTCCTAGGAGCTTCACTCAGGTACTGGTGCCAAGTAGTAATTAATGGTAAGCGTTTTTAACTTTCGTAACGTAGCTTTTACTTTTTTCATATTCAATTTCATTTTATATGGTGCGGAGTGTATTGTGCATTACGAGAGAAGCATATGGTGAAGGTGAGACAACTTTGGATTACGTGGTGACTGTAGGCCACAGTCATACTCTTAATTGGTCATCTCTCCCTCCGTGTTATTACTCGTGTTTACCATCTTTTGTCCCTTGGATATTTCTCATTTTCGACAGATCATCATATTGGTACCCTGGTACTGTGGTCTGCCCCGGGTCAAGTGCACCTAATCTTCTGCAATCTGACTGTAGGAGGACAAAGAGGGCCATAGTTCCTCTAGCTCGAACTTTAGTTGCTGAATTGGGACCTCAGCAGCAGTTCTCGTCACCAGTTGACACCTCGCACCCCTACACGTCAGTCAGAGATGATGATACATACAACGGTAGGGAATTAGCTTACTTTTTCAGAGCACAAAAGTTCGCTAATTCTGTAAGTATCATATTAATTTCAGTAGGAAAAACTTGCGTATGTCCTATAGAGACTCTGCAAGGTATGCCTACATCCTTGGACTACCAATTTTACTTTTGAGGCAATTAACTGTTTCATTTGTTTTCGAAACTCTGTTTCATTTGTTTAGTAGGATTTTCTTGCCCTTATCCTCTTACATGAGTACCGGGTACAAGATTTCCTGCGCCTTTGATTTAAATTAATCATTTAACATCTTGTACTTAACTTTAATTTTTAAAGATTCCACAGGATAGGTACCAGTTGCCACGTTGTCCTGTTTCTGACATTCACTATATAACGGTATATTCGTTGTACATTTATTTGCTAATTTCACCATGTTTCGTCTCCAAGCTTTCCGTGCAGATCCAGCAGGTGCAATAGGGACTTTAAGTCATGCCAAGAGAGCTGAATTACAAACTCTTGCACATGAGTATCAACTAACAGTTCCCTACCAAGCCAACAAGAGTGAAATACACAACCTGTTACTGGATCATTTCTTAGAGCAAGGTAAGATAGACTCTGAAACTCATGAAACTTACTATATTGCAGATAAAACTGATTTGGCAACGATGAAACTCAAACTAGAGCTGGCCAAGATTGAACGTGAGCAGCAAAGGGAAGCCCTCGAGCAGCAAAGAGAAGCGGCTGCCATAAGAAGGGAAGAACAAGAACGTGAGGCTGCCTTAAGAAGGGAAGAACAAGAACGTGAGGCTGCCTTAAGAAGGAAAGAACAAGAACGAGAAATCGCCCTCAAGGAACGTGAACTCGCCCTCAAGGAACGTGAAACTACCTTGAAGAAAGAACAAGAACGTGAGGTTGCAATACTCCATGAGCGGGAACGAGTACAGCTTGAAACAAAACGACGCGAGTTGGAGATGCAACGCGAACGTGACCAGCAACAAGCGACTCTGGCTCTAGAGTGTCGTCAACGAGAATACACGTTGGAAACTTCACACCTCGCTCAACGCCAGCAAGATACTGCCAATCTTCTCGTCAGTTTTAATATATCACGTGCAAGTAAGTTAATGCCATCCTTTGTAGAAGCAGAAACTGATGTGTTTTTTACCACCTTTGAAACCCTTGCTAATCAACTCAGTTGGCCTGTCGACCAATGGGCCACACTTCTCAGAGTCCATCTTACAGGTAGAGCTGCAGTCACACTCAGTACTTTGGCATCTGAGAGTGACTACCAGACTCTGAAACAAGCAGTGTTGGACGCCTACCTCCTCTCCACAGAAAGTTATCGAAGGAAATTCCGTGACCACCTGAAGGCAAGTACCACTACCTTCCTCGAGTTTGCTAACACAAAACGGAGATATTTTATGAAATGGCTGGAAGCAGCACATGTCTCTACTTTTACAGAACTCGTCAACCTGATGCTAGTTGAAGAATTCTTGAGGTGTGTGCCGCCTCCTGTCCGTCTATACTTAGCAGATAAAGAAGAAACCGACTACCTGAAGTGTGCTAAGTCGGCTGACACTTACAGCCTCATCCACCGGCTGACACCCGAACCATCCTCCAGTAAGAAGTCGTGGTACAGTTACGAGAAAGCGAGTACCAAACATGCTGGCTCGCAATTGTACTGCAAGTATTGTAGACTCTATGGACATACCATAGACAAATGTGGTAAGTCTCAATACAAAGGAACCACTGACACACAGAAACCCCAACCAACTCCTCCTAAGTCCGGTAAGCCTGTGATGAATGTTGGTGTTAATGTTAATGATCTTTCTCTTTTCAGTAACCACCTGTATACTGGAACTGTCTCTGCCAACGGTTCAAATCCGGAGGGACGTTTCAAATTGAAGATCTTGAGGGACACAGCGGCTCTTCAATCGATCATCTTGAAGTCGGCTGTGCCCAACATCGCCTACACCGGAGAAACTGTCTTCATCACTGACCTCACTGCTACCACTCCTTATCCTCTCGCCAGAGTCCACCTGGATTGTCCCTAAGTGAACGGAGAAGTCCAAGTCGCCGTCAGGGAAAAGCCTTTTCCCATGCCTGGAGTGCAACTTCTCCTAGGCAACGACTTGGCAGAAGACCTGCAACCGACCAACCTGATCGTCATGGACAAACCCCAGGTGTGTACCTCTGTGCCAATTAATCCTATACTCAAGTATGTTCCAGCAGAGGTTCAAGAGAGTGATGAAGTTTCTCCTCCGGTTCTAGTGACCACCCGTGCACAAGCCGCACGACCACAGCCAGCTGACTCTACTGCTACCGCTGTCCCTCAAGACCCTCAGAAACTACCCCCGAATCTGACCAAGTTGGAGTTCCGTAAGTTGCAGAGGGAAGATCTTACCTTAACACCATTGTTTTTCCAGGCTGAGACTCAACCCGACAGTATTCCTGGGTTCTTCCTAGAGAACGACTTGCTCTACCGCAGATATAGACCCAGTAAACTGAAGGAAGAGGACGATTGGGCCAACATCGAACAACTTGTGATTCCTACCAGCCTGCGACCCACTATTCTACACCTGGCCCACGGAGCACTCTCCCACTACGGATTCAACAAAACTTACCATGGGATTCGTCAAGACTACTACTGGCCAGGTATGGTAAAAGCGTCAAACAGTACGTAAAACAGTGTCATACATGTCAGATGGCAGGCAAACCGAACATCTCCATTCCCAGAGCGCCACTGATTCCCATACAGGTGCCTGCGGAACCTTTCCACAGACTTATAATAGACTGTGTTGGTCCTTTACCTCGGACCAGTTCAGGTAACGCCTATATCTTAACCATCCTGTGTCCTACCACCAGATTTCCCATAGCAGTTCCAGTGAAGAACATCACGGCTGCTACGGTTGTAAAGCATCTATTGAAGATCTTCACTCAATACGGATTTCCCAGGGAGATTCAAAGCGACTGTGGTACCAACTTCACCAGTGATCTCTTCAAAAGGACACTGGAGGAGTTCAACATCAAACAGGTATTGTCCAGCCCCTATCATCCTGCTTCATAGGGTTCTCTTGAGCGTAGTCATCAGACTATCAAAGCACTCTTGAAAAAGTTTTGTAGTGAAACCTCTAAGGATTGGGATAAGCAAATTGATTTGATTATGTGTATTTACCGAAGTCTTCCCAATGAGTCCCTAGGAGTATCTCCTTATGAGATGCTCTACGGACGTAAGTGCCGTACTCCCCTTAAGGCTTTCAAAGACTCTCTAAGAGATGCCACCTTCAGTGAGCATCAGAATGTGCCCCAGTTTCTTCAAAACCTTCAACACATTCTAGAGAGAGTCCACAGTTTTGCCCATGATAATCTATTGAAAGCCCAGGAGAGGATGAAGACTCATTACGACCAGACCAGCAAAGTAAGAAAATTTAAGCCGGGAGACTTCGTGCTAGCATACTTCCCTATCCCAGGTTCTCCTTTACAAAACAGGTTTTCAGGACCCTACCGCATCAAGGAGTGCAGAAACAACCACAACTACGTTCTCGAGACTCCAGATAGGCGGCGGAAGACCCAGCTGTGCCACGTCAACCTCCTGAAGCAATATAATGGTACTCCCACTGTCATGATAAACTATTCTACCTTCACAGAACCCAACATCCACAGTGAAACCTTCCCAGCTTCTCCTCCCGAAAGCACTGACAAGGAGTCAGCGCTCTCTAATTCCGAAATCCTTAATGATCTTCCCAAATACTTTCAGGATAATCATAGTGCACCTCTTGTCAAGATCTTCAGAGAACATCAGGAGTTGTTCCGAGATGACCCCCAAGAGTGTAATGTTACCCAGCACGACATCCAACTGCTCCCCGACACCCGGCCGATTCGTCAACCCTTCTACCGAATCAGCCCGAGCAAGAAGGAAGTCATGCGTGCTGAGGTGCAGTACCTCTTGGATCATGGACTGGCTACACCTTGTGAGTCCCCCTGGGCCTCACCCTGTATCTTGGTGCCCAAACCCCAAGGTAAGGTGCGGTTATGTACTGACTATCGTAAATTGAATAACGTAACAGTCAAGGATGCTTACCCCTTGCCAAGGATAGATGACATCCTTGACGCCATTGGTAGTGCCCAGTACTTGTCCCAAGTGGACTTGCTGAAGGGGTACTATCAAGTGTGTCTAACGGAGCGAGCTAAAGAGATATCTGCCTTTATCACTCCTTTTGGCCTTTTCAGATATGAACGCCTTCCTTTCGGACTATGTAATGCCCCGGCCACCTTTCAGAGAGCTGTCAACCGTGTCATCCAGGGCTTGGATAACACATACGCCTACCTGGACGATATCGTCGTAGCACCCAACACCTGGAGTGAACATCTGCTCCAGCTGCGACGTCTGTTCTCCAAGCTCCTGACAGCCGGCCTCACCATCAACCTGGGAAAGTCCACCTTCGCGAAAGGTAAAGTGCGTTATCTGGGTCATGTTATTGGGAGTGGCAGCCTAGCTCCGTTAGACTCACACACTCAAGCCATCCAACAGTATCCACAGCCGACCACCAGGAAGCAGCTCCTGCGCTTCCTTGGTCTTGCCACCTACTATCGTAGGTATGTGAGAAATTTCAGTACAGTCGCCACACCTCTAATCCTATTAACCAGTCCCAAGCAACGGTATAAGTGGACCATGCAGCAAACCGTTGCTTTCGAACAACTCAAATTCCTCCTCTGTTCTAATCCCATTCTCGCCTCGCCAGATATCACCAAGCCTTTCGTCCTGCATGTCGACGCCAGTGGTACCGGCGTTGGTGGTGTCCTGATGCAACAACGAGGCGAGGAGGTTCTACCTGTCAGCTACTACAGCTACAAATTGAAACCACACCAGAGGAATTACAGCACTATTGAAAAGGAGCTACTATCCATCGTCCTGAACCTCCAACACTTCGCTCCGTACCTACAAGGCGCCAGGTCTACAACCATCTTCTCAGACCACAACCCTCTCCGCTTCCTACATCAAGCCCAATTCACTAACCAGCGTCTTCTACGATGGGCTCTGTATTTACAAGATTTCAACCTGGAGATCCGCTATATCAAGGGTTCTGACAACATCATAGCCGATGCCCACTCCAGAGTTTATGAAGTAGAAGGGACTCCATCTATTACTCCCCCACATAACAACGTACTTCTTCCAGAACCGCAGGCTTCGGGGGAGAGTTGTGACGATAATCTCCTTCAAGAGATTGAGCCTGCTCTTCCCTTCTAAGTTCGTCGCTATACATCCCTATACAACTAATATGGAAGAAATATCAACAAGCACAACTCCAAGGTTTGCCAGAGAGCAAACATATTCAGCACCAGGAACACCTGCTCCGCCTCCGCCACTCGAACCACCAAACTACCTGTCCGTTGCCTGCTCATCGCTGATTGGCTGGTGGTCAGTCGCACCTGCTCCTCCACCGCCACACTACCTGATGTCTGGGGCCACCACGACCTGCAGACCTCAGAATATCCAGTGCTTTCAACAAGTTAACACGTCTCGTTGGTAGACTAAGCTCTGGCTTACGTGTACTAAGAGAGGTGGCAGCTTAAAGCCAATATTCCTGCACCTATATATCTGATTGTATATTGTTCACTTGTTATTACTCACTTGTCTTAACGTAACTTTTCATTTTACCATTTGATTATTCTTATGATTTTGATTGATTAATTTTATGTTACACTTTGTATGTCCATTTTATTCATGTTTTGCTTTTCTAACGTAATTAAAATCTCATTGTTAAATTTACTTGTGTTTTGTGTGTCTTCCCATTACCTTACCACAGACGAAGTTCCAGATTTTCTCTTTTTTGTTTCTATGTGACGAGGCCATACCCCTAGCTTTTGAAACAGCCGAACACCAACGCGTTACCGTCACAATATATCTATATATATATATATATATATATATATATATATATATATATATATATATATATATATATATGTATATATATATATATATACATATATATATATATATATATATATATATATATATATATATATATATATATATATATATATATATATATATATATATATATATATATATATTAGTATATTTTGGTAGCAGTCTTTCCTGTAGACATATATTATTAAATATGACCGAAAAAGTAAGATTAATAATTCTAACACGAATTTTCTCAATCTTTCGTACATTACGCTTCACTGTTGGAGGTAAATCAAAAATCACTTCTCCAAAATTCATTTTTATTTCTAGTCTGACGCGACACGGGCGCGTTTCGTAAAACTTATTACATTTTCAAAGACTTCACAAATACACAACTGGTTAGAACTTACGTCTCTCTGATATTATATCTACATTTGAGTGAGGTGGGAAGGATGATGTGGCATTAACACAAGACAGAACAGGGGATATTAATAGGGTATTAAAAGTATCAACACAAGACAGAACAGAAACAATGGGTATTGAATAGAAGTGTTTGTAGAAAGCCTATTGGTCCATATTTCTTGATGCTTCTATATTGGAGCGGAGTCTTGAGGTGGGTAGAATATAGTTGTGCAATAATTGGCTGTTGATTGCTGGTGTTGACTTCTTGATGTGTAGTGCCTCGCAAACGTCAAGCCGCCTGCTATCGCTGTATCTATCGATGATTTCTGTGTTGTTTACTAGGATTTCTCTGGCGATGGTTTGGTTATGGGAAGAGATTATATGTTCCTTAATGGAGCCCTGTTGCTTATGCATCGTTAAACGCCTAGAAAGAGATGTTGTTGTCTTGCCTATATACTGGGTTTTTTGGAGCTTACAGTCCCCAAGTGGGCATTTGAAGGCATAGACGACGTTAGTCTCTTTTAAAGCGTTCTGTTTTGTGTCTGGAGAGTTTCTCATGAGTAGGCTGGCCGTTTTTCTGGTTTTATAGTAAATCGTCAGTTGTATCCTCTGATTTTTGTCTGTAGGGATAACGTTTCTATTAACAATATCTTTCAGGACCCTTTCCTCCGTTTTATGAGCTGTGGAAAAGAAGTTCCTGTAAAATAGTCTAATAGGGGGTATAGGTGTTGTGTTAGTTGTCTCTTCAGAGGTTGCATGGCTTTTCACTTTCCTTCTTATGATGTCTTCGATGAAACCATTGGAGAAGCCGTTATTGACTAGAACCTGCCTTACCCTACAGAGTTCTTCGTCGACTTGCTTCCATTCTGAGCTGTGGCTGAGAGCACGGTCGACGTATGCGTTAACAACACTCCTCTTGTACCTGTCGGGGCAGTCGCTGTTGGCATTTAGGCACATTCCTATGTTTGTTTCCTTAGTGTAGACTGCAGTGTGGAAACCTCCGCCCTTTTCCATGACTGTTACATCTAGAAAAGGCAGCTTCCCATCCTTTTCCGTCTCGTAAGTGAAACGCAGCACGGAACTCTGCTCAAATGCCTCCTTCAGCTCCTGCAGATGTCTGACATCAGGTACCTGTGTAAAAATGTCGTCAACATACCTGCAGTATATGGCCGGTTTCAAGTTCATGTCGACTAAGACTTTTTGCTCGATGGTACCCATGTAGAAGTTTGCAAACAGGACACCTAGGGGAGAACCCATGGCGACCCCATCTACTTGCTTATACATGTGCCCATCCGGGCTCAAGAAGGGTGCCTCTTTAGTACAAGCTTGGAGTAGTTTCCTCAGAATACTTTCTGGCATGTCAAGAGGAGTACAGGCTGGATCACGATACACTCTGTCGGCTATCATTCCGATTGTCTCGTCCACAGGTACGTTGGTAGCCTCACTCAAATGTAGATATAATATCAGAGAGACGTAAGTTCTAACCAGTTGTGTATTTGTGAAGTCTTTGAAAATGTAATAAGTTTTACGAAACGCGCCCGTGTCGCGTCAGACTAGAAATAAAAATGAATTTTGGAGAAGTGATTTTTGATTTACCTCCAACAGTGAAGCGTAATGTACGAAAGATTGAGAAAATTCGTGTTAGAATTATTAATCTTACTTTTTCGGTCATATTTAATAATATATATATATATATATATATATATATATATATATATATATATATATATATATATATATATATATATATATATATATATATATATATTAGTATATTTTGGTAGCAGTCTTTCCTGTAGACATATATTATTAAATATGACCAAAAAAGTAAGATTAATAATTCTAACACGAATTTTCTCGATCTTTCTTATGTTTCTTTTCACTGTTGATGGTAATTGAAAAATCAATTCTCCAAAGTTCATTTTTATTTCTAGTCTGACGCGACACTTGAACGCGTTTCGAAATAACTTATTACATTTTCAAAGAATTTTAATTTACACACACACAACTATTACCTGCAAACACTAAACAGAGTTCTTACTTATGCTATGATTTAAACAGCTTTCATTTTTCATTTTATACCCGCATTTTGGTTGAGGTGATATGTTACAACAGTTTTGGATAAGGTGAACAAAACTTTCAACACAGGATAGAGCACGAAACAATGGGTATTGAAGGTAAGAATGGAAGTAATTGCAGAGGGCCTATTGGCCCATATTTCTTGATGCTTCTATATTCGAGCAGTCTTGAAGTGGGTAGAATATAGTTGTGCATTAATTGGCTGTTGATTGCTGGTGTTGACTTCTTGATGTGTAGTGCCTCGCAGATGTCAAGCCGCCTGCTATCGCTGTATCTATCGATGATTTCTGTGTTGTTTGCTAAGATTTCTCTGGTGATGGTTTGGTTGTGGGAAGAGATTATATGTTCCTTAATGGAGCCCTGTTGCTTATGCATCGTTAATCGCCTGCAAAGAGATGTTGTTGCCTTGCCTATATACTGAGTTTTTTGAGGCTTACAGTCCCCAAGAGGGCATTTGAAGGCATAGACGACGTTGGTCTCTTTTAAAGCGTTCTGCTTTGTCTGGAGAGTTTCTCATGAGTAGGCTGGCCGTTTTTTTGGTTTTATAGTAAATCGTCAGTTGTATCTTCTGATTTTTGTCTGTAGGGATAACGTTTCTATTAACAATATCTTCCAGGACCCTTTCCTCTGTTTTATGAGCTGTGGAAAAGAAGTTCCTGTAAAATAGTCTAATAGGGGTATAGGTGTTGTGTTAGTTGTCTCTTCTGAGGTTGCATGGCGTTTCACTTTCCTTCTTATGATGTCTTCAACGAAACCATTGGAGAAGCCGTTGTTGACTAGGACCTGCCTTACCCTACAGAGTTCTTCGTCGACTTACTTCCATCCTGAGCTGTGGCTGAGAGCACGGTCGACATAAGCGTTAACAACACTCCTCCTGTAACTGTGTGGGCAGTCACTGTTGGCATTTAGACACATTCCTATGTTTGTTTCCTTAGTGTAGACTGCAGTGTGGAAACCTCCGCTCCTTTCCATGACTGTTACATCTAGAAATGGCAGCTTCCCATCCTTCTCCATCTTGTAAGTGAAACGCTACACAGAATTCTGCTCAAATGCCTCCTTCAGCTCCTGCAGATGTCTAACATCAGGTACCTGTGTAAAAATGTCGTCAACATACCTGCAGTATATGGCCGGTTTTAAGTTCATGTCGACTAAGACTTTTTGCTCGATGGTACCCATGTAGAAGTTCGCAAACAGGACACCTAGGGGAGAACCCATGGCGACCCCATCTAATTGTTTATACATGTGCCCATCCGGTCTCAAGAAGGGTGCCTCTTTAGTACAAGGTTATAATAATATATAATTATATATATATATATATATATATATATATATATATATATATATATATATATATTATATATATATATATATATATATATATATATATATATATATATATATATATATATATATATATATATATATATATATATATATATATATTGTGACGGTAACGCGTTGGTGTTCGGCTGTCTAAGGCTAGGGGTATGGCCTCGTCACATAGTTATAAAAAAAATAGAAAACTGGAACTTCGTCTGTGGTAAGGTAAGGAGAAGACACACAAAACACAAGTAAACTTTAACAATGAAATTTTAATTACGTTAAATAAAGCAAAACATGAATAAAATGGACAAACAAATTCGTATAATAAAATCAATCAATCAAAATAATAAGAATAATTAAATGACACAATGAAAAGTTACGTTAAGACAAAATAACAAGAAGTGCAATACAAAAATAAAGGTAAGGTGCTGGAATATTGGCTTTAAGCTACCACCTCTCTCAGTATACGCTAACGTCTAGCCGGGAGGAGTGGTAACTGCGAAAGCACAGAATATTCTGAGGTCTGAGGTCGTGGCGACCCCAGACATCAAGTAGTATGGGGGGGCGAGTGCAGTTGCAGCCAGACCGGCGACCAATCAGCGGAGCCGGTAGTAAGACAGGTAGTTTGGCGGTTTGAGTCCGAGCAGGTGTCCGTGGCTGCTACGTTTTGCTGCAAACCTTGCTGGTGTTGTTGTCGTTGTTGGACATTTCTTCCATAGTAGTTTTATATAGTTTGTTGCGACGTATTTGTAGAGGGAAGAGCAGGCTCAATCTCTTGAAGGAGATTATTGTCACAACTCTCCCCCGAAGCCTGCGGTTCTGGAAGAAGTACGTCGTTATGTGGTGGAGTAATGGATGGAGTCGCTTCTGCTTCATAAACTCTGGAGAGGGCATCGGCTATGGTGTTGTCAGAACCCTTGATATAGCGGATCTCCAGGTTGAAGTCTTGTAAATACAGAGCCCATCGTAGAAGACGCTGGTTGGAGAATTGGGCTTGATGTAGGAAGCGGAGAGGGTTGTGGTCTGAGAAGATGGTGGTAGACCTGGTGCCTTGTAGGTATGGAGCGAAGTGTTGGAGGTTCAGGACGATGGATAGTAGCTCCTTTTCAATAGTGCTGTAGTTCCTCTGGTGTGGTTTCAGTTTGTAGCTGTAGTAGCTGACAGGTAGAACCTCCTCGCCTCGTTGTTGCATCAGGACACCACCAACGCCGGTACCACTGGCGTCGACATGAAGGACGAAAGGCTTGGTGATATCTGGAGAGGCGAGAATGGGGTTAGAACAGAGGAGGAATTTGAGTTGTTCGAAAGCAACGGTTTGCTGCATGGTCCAATTATACCGTTGCTTGGGACTGGTTAATAGAATTAGAGGTGTGGCGACTGTACTGAAATTCCTCACAAACCTACGGTAGTAAGAGGCAAGACCAAGGAAGCGCAGGAGCTGCTTCCTGGTGGTAGGCTGTGGATACTGTTGGATGGCTTGAGTGTGAGAGTCTAACGGAGCTATGCTGCCACTCCCAATAACATGACCCAGATAACGCACTTTACCTTTCGCGAAAGTGGACTTGCCCAGGTTGATGGTGAGGCCGGCTGTCAGGAGCTTGGAGAACAGACGTCGCAGCTGGAGCAGATGTTCACTCCAGGTGTTGGAGGCTACGACGATATCGTCCAGGTAGGCGTATGTGTTATCCAAGCCCTGGATGACACGGTTGACAGCTCTTTGAAAGGTGGCCGGGGCATTACATAGTCCGAAAGGAAGGCGTTCATATCTGAAAAGTCCAAAAGGAGTGATGAAGGCAGATATCTCTTTAGCGCGCTCCGTTAGACACACTTGATAGTACCCCTTAAGCAAGTCCACTTGGGACAAGTACTGGGCACTACCAATGGCATCAAGGATGTCATCTATCCTTGGCAAGGGGTAAGCATCCTTGACAGTGACATTGTTCAATTTACGATAGTCAGTGCATAACCGCACCTTACCTTGGGGTTTGGGCACCAAGATACAAGGTGAGGCCCAGGGGGACTCACAAGGTGTAGCCAGTCCATGATCCAAGAGGTACTGCACCTCAGCACGCATGACTTCCTTCTTGCTCGGGCTGATTCGGTAGAAGGGTTGGCGAATCGGCCGGGTGTCGGGGAGCAGTTGGATGTCGTGCTGGGTAACATTACACTCTTGGGGGTCATCTCGGAACAACTCTTGATGTTCTCTGAAGATCTTGACGAGAGGTGCACTATGATTATCCTGAAAGTATTTGGGAAGATCATTAAGGATTTCGGAATTAGAAAGCGCTGACTCCTTGTCAGTGCTTTCGGGAGGAGAAGCTGGGAAGGTCTCACTGTGGATGTAGGGTTCTGTGAAGATGGAATAGTTAATTAGGACAGTGGGAGGAGTACCATTATATTGCTTCAGGAGGTTGACGTGGCACAGCTGGGTCTTCCGCCGCCTATCTGGAGTCTCTATTACGTAGTTGTTATTATTCCTGCACTCTTTGACGCAGTAGGGTCCTGAAAACCTGTTTTGTAAAGGTGAACCTGGGATAGGGAAATAGGCAAGGACGAAGTCTCCCGGCTTGAATTTTCTTACTTTGCTGGTCTGGTCGTAATGAGTCTTCATTCTCACCTGGGCTTTCAATAGATTATTATGGGCAAAACGGTGGACTCTCTCTAGAATGTGTTGAAGGTTTTGAAGAAACTGGGGCACATTCTGATGCTCACTGAAGGTGGCATCTCTGAGAGAGTCTTTGAAAGCCTTAAGGGGAGTACGGCACTTACGGCCGTAGAGCATCTCATAAGGAGATACTCCTAGGGACTCATTGGGGAGACTTCTGAAAATACACATTATAAGGTCAATCTGCTTATCCCAATCCTTCGAGGTTTCACTACAAAACTTTTTCAAGAGTGCTTTGATTGTCTGATGACTACGTTCAAGAGAACCCTGTGAAGCAGGATGATAGGGGCTGGACAATACCTGTTTGATGTTGAACTCCTCCAGTGTCCTTTTGAAGAGATCACTGGTGAAGTTGGTACCACAGTCGCTTTGAATCTCCCTGGGAAATCCGTATTGAGTGAAGATCTTCAATAGATGTTTGATAACCGTAGCAGCCGTGATGTTCTTCACTGGAACTGCTATGGGAAATCTGGTGGTAGGACACAGGATGGTTAGGATGTAGGCGTTACCTGAACTGGTCCGAGGTAAAGGACCAACACAGTCTATTATGAGTCTGTGGAAAGGTTCCGCAGGCACCTGTATGGGAATCAGTGGCGCTCTGGGAATGGAGATGTTCGGTTTGCCTGCCATCTGACATGTATGACACTGTTTTACGTACTGTTTGACGCTATTTACCATACCTGGCCAGTAGTAGTCTTGACGAATCCCATGGTAAGTCTTGTTGAAGCCGTAGTGGGAGAATGCTCCGTGGGCCAGGTGTAGAATAGTGGGCCGCAGGCTGGTGGGAATCACAAGTTGTTCGATGTTGGCCCAATCGTCCTCCTCCTTCAGTTTACTGGGTCTATATCTGCGGTAGAGCAAGTCGTTCTCTAGGAAGAACCCAGGAATACTGTCGGGTTGAGTCTCAGCCTGGAAAAACAATGGTGTTAAAGTAAGATCTTCCCTCTGCAACTTACGGAACTCCAACTTGGTCAGATGCGGGGGGAGTTTCTGAGGGTCTTGAGGGACAGCGGTAGCAGTAGAGTCAGCTGGCTGTGGACGTGCGGCTTGTGCACGGGTGGTCACGAGAACCGGAGGAGAAACTTCATCACTCTCTTGAACCTCTGCTGGAACATACTCTAGAATAGGGTTACTTGGCACAGAGTTACACACCTGGGGTTTGTCCATGACGATCAGGTTGGTCGGTTGCAGAGGGAAGATCTTACTTTAACACCATTTAACACCATATATATAAATATATATATATATATATATATATATATATATATATATATATATATATGACAATGTCAGACCACGGAGGAAAAATGAAACAGGAAATTTCCTTAAGTACTTTCGTATATTAAATACATCTTCAGAAGGTCCTTCTGAAGATGTATTTAATATACGAAAGTACTTAAGGAAATTTCCTGTTTCATTTTTCCTCCGTGGTCTGACATTGTCACATTCTTAATCACGTGTTTATTTTCGTGATATACACACATATATATATATATATATATATATATATATATATATATATATATATAATGTCGTACCTAGTAGCCAGAACGCACTTCTCTGCCTACTATGCAAGGCCCGATTTGTCTAATAAGCCAAGTTTTCATGAATTAATTGTTTTTCGACTACCTAACCTAACTTTTTCGGCTACCTAACCTATAAAGATAGGTTAGGTTAGGTTAGGTAGGGTTGGTTAGGTTCGGTCATATATCTACGTAAATTTTAACTCCAATAAAAAAACATTGACCTCATACATAATGAAATGGGTAGCTTTATCATTTCATAAGAAAAAAATTTGATGAAATATTTTAATTCCTGAAAACTTGGCTTATTAGGCAAATCGGGCCTTGCATAGTAGGCTGAGAAGTGTGTTCTGGCTACTAGGTACGACATATATATATATATATATATATATATATATATATATATATATATATATGTCGTACCTAATAGCCAGAACACACTTCTCAGCCTACTATTCAAGGCCCGATTTGCCTAATAAGCCAAGTTTTCATGAATTAATGTTTTTTCGTCTACCTAACCTACCTAACCTAACCTCACCTAGCTTTTTTTGGCTACCTAACCTAACCTTACCTATAAATATACGTTAGGTTAGGTTAGGTAGGGTTGGTTAGGTTCGGTCATATATCTACGTTAATTTTAACTCCAATAAAAAAAAAATTGACCTCATACATAGAGAAAAAGGTTGCTTTATCATTTCATAAGAAAAAAAATATAGTAAATATATTAATTCAGGAAAACTTGGCTTATTAGGCAAATCGGGCCTTGAATAGTAGGCTGAGAAGTGAGTTCTGGCTACTAGGTACGACATATATATATATATTATATATATATATATATATATATATATATATATATATATATATATATATATATATATATATATATATTGTATGTGTGTATATATATTTAACTTTATTTTAAAATTTCATTACACAAAAAGGGTTACAACATTGGTTACATGCAAGGTATAAGACTACTTGTCACAA
Organism: Procambarus clarkii; assembly: GCF_040958095.1. NCBI lineage: Eukaryota > Metazoa > Arthropoda > Malacostraca > Decapoda > Cambaridae > Procambarus > Procambarus clarkii. The sequence continues at coordinate 2,315,243 of NC_091162.1, read as the reverse complement.
GTTGTATAGCTCCTCCAGCTCCTCAGATCTGGAGGAGCGGGCAGGAACCATGGATGCAGTGAGCATTTTCTCTTTGGATCGCCACACTAAGGCGCTGAAAGAGAAAACTGGCGGCTCTAGGGTCTCTAGTTGTGTCAGTTTGCTTGGACTCCAACTCCTTCAAAAAACTTGCAGCACTTTTACCCCCAGGCACCAAGTGTCTCTGAGGCAATGGCGGCAAAATTGTTGTTGTGCTCAACTACAATTTGGCAAAATCGCGGTAGCTGTGTAAAGTCCCTGCTGGCCTTCCCGTGGCACTCCTGATTCCGCTAACAGCTAGGGCTTCCCCCCTACTGCTGCTCTAAGGGGACCTTCCATCTACCTGCAGTAGGGGCCATTTGTCAGTGACACTTGGTTTGAGCAATCCCAAAGGCCGTCTGCCCCTGTCAAGGGTTTTCGTGCCTCGTCACCCATAAACTTTTGTGAAAACTATTACGGAGACGTACTGACCCCTGTCAGCACGATGGGTGACCTACATGACGATCCGGCTATGAATGACCGGTCGCCAGATTGTCCAAACTGTGGCAGATCTTTTCGAGACTATACAGCTATGCGCGTCCATCTAAGTCAGATGCACAAGGTTCAATACCACCAGGAACTTGAAGAGGCCACGAGTAGAGCGGGTAGGCCCAAAGCAAGGTGGACCGATGAGGAGAAACACCTCCTGGCAATGGAGGAGGTAAGGTTGGAAGGTAGACCCCAGGCAGGCCGGGAAGGTATGAACCAGCGGCTGCAACAGCGCTTTCCTTTGCGAACTTTAGAGTCCATTAAGAGCCAAAGGAAAAGGAACGAGTACAAAGAATTGGTGGCGGAATACAGAAATCGAGCGGAGGGCGAGGGCTCAGAGTCTTCACTGTCTAACTCAGACAGGGAGGACGAACAGCCTAGCCCATTAAGGAACCATGGACGGAGAGGCAATATTAGGGCGGCGGTGGGCGCCCCCGATGGGGGTTGATCCTGACATGCCCTCCCCTGATGGGAAGCTACTTGGAAGGAAACCATGGTGGAATTCCTTGCAGCTATTGCACCCAGGGGCCAGGAAACCGGATGGGGGGAAGAACTCCTTGATGAGGCAATCACTGACCTGGTCAGTGGTAACGGCCATAACGTGGATAGGATCCTCGAGCGCCATGCTCGAGTGGTTACTTCTGCCAAAAGATCTGGGGACCACGCACTGCGCCCCTGCCCTGCGCGTCGACAGAGACCTCCACCAACAAATCGTGCCGATCCAACCCAACCTCCGACCGGACGAAAGAGGGAGCGAAGGGCACAGTATGTTCTGTGTCAGAGCCTGTACGAGAAGGATCGTTCAAAGGCTGCTGCGCGCGTCCTTTCCGGAGACTGGAAAGTAATCCCAACTGAGGTGGAGCCACCTCGTCTCTTTCCATTCTGGGAAGCACTATTCTCTAGACCCACATCACCGGACCGCCGCCCAATTCGTGACCGTGATCCAGTTAATCAGCAACTGGGGGACCCAATAACACCAGAGGAAATCCTTGTTGCTCTCAAGGCAAGTAGCAATGCTGCTCCCGGCCCAGACGGTATCACTATACGTCTACTTAAAGCTATACCAATCAGGGTGTTTGCAAAACTGTTTAATCTGTGGTTGGTAAACGAGTCCCTGCCACAACCCTTTCGCAAGAATAAGACAGTGCTGTTACCTAAGAAACCTAACCCAGACTCTCCTTCCCACTATCGCTCCATAACCATGTCATCTACGATAGTAAGGCTGTTCCATAAGATTCTGAGCAGCAGACTCTCCGAGGCAGTCAGGATCGACAGGCGGCAGAAGGCCTTCGTCCCCGTGGACGGATGCCCTGAAAACCTGGTGATCCTGGATGCCCTCCTTGCTGAGGCTCGTGCGCTCAAGCACAACACGCACCTGGCGTTTCTGGATATGGAGAAGGCTTTCGATAGTGTCTCCCATCCATCGGGCCATGAAACATAAAGGCATTCCAAAGCCTTTAAGGACATATATAATGTCGGGCTATGATCGGTCCTCAATCGTAATAACCAGCCAAGGGGAGAAGTCGAAGGACATCCTGATCACTAGGGGGCAGAAACAGGGTGACCCCCTGTCTCCATTTCTCTTCAACCTAATAATTGATGAGGCAATTACTAGGGGCTAAGGACTTGGGGCTAGGGGTTGGTCTGGGAGGCGAAAAGATATCAGCACTGGCATTCGCCGACGATCTGGTTGTGGCAGCATAAACGGCTGCCGGATTACAGACACTTATAACAAGTATTTGCCACACACTGCGTGGCTCTGGTCTCAAAGTAAACGCTGCGAAATGCCGTACGCTAAGCATAGCGATTGATGCACATCGGAAGACGTGGCATGTCCCCACCAGGAAGGCATACTACGTCGGGGATGATGCAATCGGTACTATGAGTGTGACGGACTTAGGAATAAGTACTTAGGTGTGATAAGTACTTAGGAATACTTATCAGGGCGGGGGCAGATGCTTATCCTATGGTTCCCTGTTTGAGGACGGCCTGACTAACATCACTAAGGCGCCACTCAAACCACAACAGAGGCTATACTTACTAAAGCACCACCTGATTCCCAAGATGAACCACTGCCTTGTTCTCGGACGCGTGTGTAAGACGGAGTTAGCGAGGCTAGACCGGCAGCTGCGACATGGCACCCGTGGCTGGCTGCGGCTGCCTCATGATACTCCTAATGCCTTTATTCATGCCGACGTGAAGGACGGTGGACTAGGAATACCCGACTTTGCCACATCAATCAGCCTACAAAAGAACAAACGGCTCGGGGCGTTAGTAGAGTCGGAGGATCCAGTGGTAGTGGCAGCGGCTCTCCTACCCGCGTTCCAAGCGTGAATGCGTCGATGGGTAGACCCGACCACGGCCGCCGGAACCCCTTCTAACAGAACGACTGAGCACTCTAGGAAGTGGAAAGCAAAACTGTACAGCATGGTCGATGGTACCGGTCTCACGTCCTCTTGTGAGGTTCCATCTTGCCACAAGTGGGTCGCGTCCGGTACCCGTCTGCTAGGCGGAGGAGATTTTGCTCACGCCATTCAGATTAGGGCAAACGCTGTAGCCACGCCGTCTAGAGAAGCTAGGGGTAGACCCGAGGCTTCTGGTCTCTGCGATGCTTGTCGCAAGCCAGGAACCCTGGGCCACATATCCCAGGCATGCCACAAGACACACGGGGCTCGGGTGAAGCGTCATGACGATATCACCCGGTTCGTAGCTGGCCGCCTGCGGCAAAGAGGTTTCGAGGTGGAACGCGAAGTTCGTATACCGGATGGAGGGACCTTCTGGAAGCCCCACATCATAGCTTGCAAAGGTAATGAGGCTTTATATTATTAGACACCCAGGTCTCAGCTGATAACTTCCCACTCTCCCGTCCACATCAGAGCAAGTGCGACAAGTACAGCACCCCAGAGATCCTTCAAAAGGTCAGGGAATATACCGGGAAGCACACAGCATCCACCTCTTCAATAACCCTTAATTGGAGGGGAGGATGATGCAAGGAGAGTGCGCATGGTCTACTGGACATGGGTCTCACCAAGAACGACCTTGAGATTTGCTCTGTGAAGGCCCTGACCTGGACATATTCCATTTACAGAATATGGTCAAAGACCACATTTAGCGGCAGACCACCTTAGTCCCAGGATCACCGTGCACAGGGTGCATAAGGGTCAATATAGTCTCGCTTAGGTGAACCGCAGCCAGGATAGCTGGTAGCCAACTATCTAAGCAGAGTCGACATCTGGAGTACCACTTCTCCTAATGGTGTCTCACAAGAGGGTGGATGACCTGGCTGGAGCCCACGAGTGGGTAAGGCGGCGGCCGGAGGGACCCCCATGCACATACATGATATCCCTCCCGCTCCGGGGCCTTGTTAGGAGCTTCCACTATGTCTAGTTTTCCATGTATGCCGACGTCAAGTCATCAATCCTGCCGCTTAGGCAGCTTGCTGTTTTGGCCTTCAGCGTTAGTTCTTTTTTAATGATATACTGTGCACCCCTACCTGTGTATGCTGTGTCCCATATAAGAAAAAACCAAATACAAAAGAATTTTCCATTTAATGTTTTTTTCAGGTTATTAGTATTGTGTGTTATTAGTATCATCTTAACTCTTGTGGGTTGTGATGAGATCTGCCATTTATGTGTATTTTGGTTTGTGTTTTTGATAGGGTATTAGGTATGCTTAGGGGTGCCTTCTCGCCATGCCCTGTGGCTGGGGGGATTGGTGCCCTGAAGCTACATAAACACCCTATACCCCCCGAAGTGGCAAGGGGAGTTAGGGGACACACGTAGCTCTCTGTATTTACGTGACTTGGCTGTTTCCGGTGATTGGCAGCACCTCCTGCCTGTGCAGCACTGAAGTTAACATGGGTGTTGGCTAAGGTTGAAACGCAAGTGTAGTCCCACACCAACTGTCTACCATCCTTCCAGGGGTTCACTGTGATCCTGTCTGGGCGACCGATAGGCTCATCAGAGTTGCGGGGCATTAGGTATCGGGGCTCTCTCTCTCTGCTGGACAACCGGCCGTGGTAAAGCTTCTCTTATTAATGTTCTTAACCTCGTCGTGTCTTGCATGCCATCCTCCTGTCCTTTGGCAGAGAAGGCCATGCCGTCCGTACCTGTCGGCCACTGCCTCGCCGCAAATTCACCTGTATTCGGTGTGGATAGGGGATGCGAGACGAAGAGCCACAACAATTCGGAGGGCCTGCGGTGTGAAACGAGTGCCAGTTGCTGACATTAGGGTTTGTAATAGGAAGTCCCCAGTATGGGGAGCTGCTACAGCTCTAAGTCGGGCAGTATCATGTGGCGTTATCGCAGCTTCTAGTAATGTCGCAGCTTCTTGGTCGGCAATGGGGCGATCCCAGCTGGATTGCTTATGGGGTTCAGAAAGCAGTGGTTGGGGTGCTGGTCTTGTGAGAGAGACCCATTTGGTGGTGCAGTCTGTAAAGCTGGGATCATGTATCCCTGCCCGTTGAACAAGGTGCTCAGGTAGGATTTCCTTCACCAAGTGTTCAGACGCCACTGAAGAGGACAGGAACGCTGGTACCGCAATATGTGTTGCTGTGCGCACGCCGAGGCCCCCGAGTCTGACAGGATGGGAGGCCTGTTTCTACTGTGAGTCGCTGAGAGAAAGGTTGAGGGCTCTTTCTAGTGTTTATTTCAGCAAGCTGTCGTACTCTTCTAATTTAATATTACTGAAAGATGGCGAACATCTAAGAAAGTAGGTCAGCCTGGGGAGAGACAAGCATCTGGTGATGAGGTAAAGTGCATCATGAGCATCGATGTCTTCAGTCCTCTCGTTCATCCTCTTCAGGTCAGTGATCTTCTTACCAAGGACATCGTCGATGGCATTCCTTCCAAGACGAGCACCAAGGAGTGTGCTGTCCTCAGAGTTGGTTATGCGAATGTCAGGCAAAACAACCTTTATTTGCTCTATTATGTGCTCGTTGGTGGAGGTTATCTCGCACTTGGAAGAGTTCAGGGTGAGGCCTAGACTTTCTCCTTGCTCCTGAATTATTCTTATGTCATCCAAGAGCAAGACTGGGGAGCCAGCTAGAGTACCATCGTCCAAAAGCCAAATGTTGAGCTCATTGGACAGGTTATCGGTGACTTCCTTGATGACTAGGGACAAAAGAAAAGGAGCAAGGGGGTCACCCTGTTGGACACCTTCTAGTGATTCAATTTCATGTTCCCCGAAAAGCAAAGTTAGATTCTTGCCGTAACATGAGTTTACAAACGGATAGAGGGAAGGAAAATGACGATGAACCGCATTGAATACTGAATCCCTTCTAACCAGATTGAAAGCATTTTTGAAGTCCAGTTTTATCAGGGCTTTTTCATCCGTACATCCGTAATGTCCATCCATCCATCCATCCACATATATATATATATATATATATATATATATATATATATATATATATATATATATATATATATATATATATATATATATATATATATATATATATATATATATATATTGGTGTATACTGGCAGCAGGTTTTCTTTCAAACATGTTTCATTCAATATGACCGCATATTCTGTATTTATTATTTTCTGGTTTAGGGCTTCTATCCCTCTAACTATTTTCTTAGCATCAGGGCTTAATTGGAATAGGAGTTCTCCAAAACTCATTTTCGTACTTTTAAGGTGAAGAAAAGAAGTGATTTACTATAGAGTGTATTACACTTATTTGTATAATTTGCACGACGTTTCGAACCTCCATGGTTCATTCTCAAGTGAACAGATCTTACAATACTAGTTGATTTTATACCCGCATTAGGTCAGGTGATAATACAATGAAGGTGAAAAACATGGGGGGATACATAAGGGATAAACATAGGGGCTGCAGAAGGCGTATTGGCCCATACGAGGCATCTCCTATCTAAAGACAAAGATTAATCCAGTGTAATTGGCCTGTTATGTTGGCCATTGTCTTCTGTGTTGGCATCGATATGTTCTTGTCTTGTCCTTACTCTCATGGTGGGTAGAGTAAATAGTTCCGTGATTTGGGTGTTCATGGTAGGTCGCTCTATTCTTATGTGAATTGCCTCAAGAATTTGTAATCTTCTTGAATCTTGGGTTTTGCCTATTATGCAAGTATTCTTGTTCAACATTTCTCTTGTTAGAGTAATGTCATGGGCTTGTCTCATGTGATTCCTAGGGGCACCAGGTTGAAGATGGCATGTCAAACGCCTCGTCAGCTTGGTCGACGTCATACCTATGTACTTACATTGAAGGTTACATCCTTCGTGGGGGCAAGTGTACATGTATACAACGCTTGACTGCTGTAGAGGGTTCTCCGTCGGCTTCGGGCTGTTTTTGATAAGGAGTTCGGAAGTCTTCTTGGTTTTGTAGAATATTATCAGGTTTATGTTTTTTTTAGGAGTAGTGCTTTTTACTCCTTTACGGATTATTTCTTTCATTATTCTTTCCTCTTTTATATGTTCACTGTGCATGGTTGATTTGTAATATAATTTTATTGGGGGTGTTGTGGTTTCTGTTCTAGGTTCTGAATTCAACCCGTTCTCGCAAATTCGTAAAGTCAATATTGACTTATTAACTACGTGCATAGGTGATATACTAAACATAATAGATACCCTTAAAAAGATTCATAGAAAACACCAACCTTACCTAACCTTGTTAGTATCTTAAAATAAGCATCTTATTGCTTCGTAATTACAATTATTACTTAACCTATACCTATTATAGGTTAGGTAATAATTGTAATTACGAAGCAATAAGATGCTTATCTTAAGATACTAACAAGGTTAGGTAAGGTCGGTGTTTTCTATGAATCTTTTTAAGGGTATCTATTATGTTAAGTATGTCACCTATGCACATATTTAATAAGTCAATATTGACTTATTAAATTTGCGAGAACGGGTTGCTGAATTATACCAACGGTCCAAGTGTCTTCTTATAGCAGCGTTTATTTCCGCGTTGCTATATCCGTTGTTCACCAATACCTGAGTTACTCTTTCAAACTCTCTACTCACGTTGCTCCATTCAGAGCAGTGGGTAAGCGCTCGACGAATATAAGCATTGAGAACACTGGCTTTGTATCTTTGGGGGCACTCACTTCTACCGTTCAGGCATAATCCTATGTTGGTGGGCTTGGTATATACGTTGGTGGATTATGGACAACATAGGATTATGCCTGAACGGTAGAAGTGAGTGCCCCCAAAGATACAAAGCCAGTGTTCTCAATGCTTATATTCGTCGAGCGTTTACCCACTGCTCTGAATGGAGCAACGTGAGTAGAGAGTTTGAAAGAGTAACTCAGGTATTGGTGAACAACGGATATAGCAACGCGGAAATAAACGCTGCTATAAGAAGACACTTGGACCGTTGGTATAATTCAGAACCTAGAACAGAAACCACAACACCCCCAATAAAATTATATTACAAATCAACCATGCACAGTGAACATATAAAAGAGGAAAGAATAATGAAAGAAATAATCCGTAAAGGAGTAAAAAGCACCACTCCTAACCAAAACATAAACCTGATAATATTCTACAAAACCAAGAAGACTTCCGAACTCCTTATCAAAAACATCCCGAAGCCGACGGAGAACCCTCTACAGCAGTCAAGCGTTGTATACATGTACACTTGCCCCCACGAAGGATGTAACCTTCAATGTAAGTACATAGGTATGACGTCGACCAAGCTGACGAGGCGTTTGACATGCCATCTTCAATCTGGTGCCCCTAGGAATCACATGAGACAAGCCCATGACATTACTCTAACAAGAGAAATGTTGAACAAGAATACTTGCATAATAGACAAAACCCAAGATTCAAGAAGATTACAAATTCTTGAGGCAATTCACATAAGAATAGAGCGACCTACCATGAACACCCAAATCACGAAACTATTTACTCTACCCACCATGAGAGTAAGGACAAGACAGGAACATATCGATGCCAACACAGAAGACAATGGCCAACATAACAGGCCAATTACACTGGATTAATCTTTGTGTTTAGATAGGAGATGCCTCGTATGGGCCAATACGCCTTCTGCAGCCCCTATGTTTATCCCTTATGTATCCCCCCATGTTTTTCACCTTCATTGTATTATCACCTGACCTAATGCGGGTATAAAATCAACTAGTATTGTAAGATCTGTTCACTTGAGAATGAACCATGGAGGTTCGAAACGTCGTGCAAATTATACAAATAAGTGTAATACACTCTATAGTAAATCACTTCTTTTCTTCACCTTAAAAGTACGAAAATGAGTTTTGGAGAACTCCTATTCCAATTAAGCCCTGATGCTAAGAAAATAGTTAGAGGGATAGAAGCCCTAAATCAGAAAATAATAAATACAGAATATGCGGTCATATTCAATGAAAGATATATATATATATATATATATATATATATATATATATATATATATATATATATATATATATATATATATATATATATATATATATATATATATATATATATATACATATATAAAAGAATGCTATATTCCTACAGATCTATGCGTCTGCCAGAATATATACTCAAGCTGTCATCACAGTGAAACTACGTCGAGCTTACACTAACAGTTAATCATGGACTCTCTTTCTACAGTACCACAAATTCATGTACACAACGTGTTTTGTAACGCTGCATTACAGAGAGACACACAAATGCTAAACCAAAGTTTCCAAAGAAAAATATCAACAACTGACCAACTTCACCACATTAACTATGACCAGAGATGTGATCTGTATCAATCATCTCAAACTTCATAATGCATTGCTAAATCAAGAAAAGAAAAACAAAATAATCAAAATAAACAACACAGGAACTATGCGTCAATCACTCAATAAAGTGTCTTCGTAGAATGTCAGTTTACTTGTCCACAGGAAGCTTGCAAACATCAAACCATAATGTGTGTGATATCCCACAGCCATCGGCAGGGAGAGAATACCACCATTGTTGAACACAGACAACTTAACACCCACACACATATCATGTTATTGGAAATTTACGACATTCGTTTTCATCTTGGTCCTTCATAACTCGTGTGTTTCATCCCTACAGAAATGAAATACGTGAACTACGTCACGTTAGGTGTAAATTAATTATGTGTGTCGAGGGACAGGAAGCCGGAGAGTATTAATACACGTTAGGCTTATATCGAGGTACCTCCCCCTTCCCCCTAAGTCGAATTACTGACCCCACCCAGGATGCCACCCCACAACAACCTGACTAACTCCTGAGTAAATAAATGTTTAATGCTAGGTGAACAGAGGCATTTTGTGAAAGGCAATGTGCCCAGCCATATCTGTCCCGCCCGGGATTCGAACCCGGAATTATCAACTGTGCGTCGAGAACAAACCCGACTTTACTACCGAGACCCTATGATGTTATTTAATGAATTCTCACTTCATTATACTTCAACTGATATGGAATTTATTGTATTATTATTTTCTGCCACAGATGTTGCCATACTTTTACAATGCTAACCAGCATTTGGTTAATACAATTAAAATATCAATATTCTTCTGACTGTGAATGTATATAGTCCATGTTGATGAACTGCTTACTTGCTGTCGTTGTCTAGTGCTGTCAATTGACTATGACAATGGAAAATTAGTACTAAACGTTCCATACTGCAGAAGATGATGGTATGTGTATGTAGTGTATATGCAGGGTATATGTGGAATATATTTATATCATTCTGTCCACAACGCAAAATATTATGTCCTAAATGCAACAGTTTACCCAAAAATCAGCATTTTAGACAATAATATTTGTTTTAATGAAACATGCTTCACAAAGAACAACATACTGCTTGCATTGTTGAAACCGCAACATAAGGCCAACGTTGGTCAAACTGCTACATACTACCTGCATTACCCACACTGCAACATATTACCCACATTGCTCAAAGTACAACACACTGCCTGCTTTGCCTAAATTGCATACCCATCCCCAAATTTTTATCCTGCCCCTCCTAAGTGCTATATAGTCGTTAAGGCTTGGTAATTTTCCCTGATAATTCCTGCTCTTCACTACTTTCTCAAACTACATCATTCTCCCTACAATGGCGAAATTGCAACATTCTACCTAGTGTCCAAAATGTAACGTACTGCTTACATTTGCGGAAAACGCAACATTCTGCCTACATTGCCCAAACTATAAAATACTGCCTTCACTGCAACATACTACTCACACGGTAACAAACTACCCACACACCCGCATACTGATCGTATATCAAAATTCTGCCAATGCTGCAATATTTTAATGACATTAAAAATTCCTGCCCATTCTGCAACATTAGGACAGCATTGCAACACTTTAATCATTCAACAAAATTCTAACTTAATGGCAAGGTCCTAAGCACACGGTTGTGTACTGCCATATGCTTTAACATTCTTGTCATGTTGCAACATACTTGTCATGCAAGAACATTTTCAAGAATAGTTCTGAATAATAATTCAACATCTGACAATGCTTCAACGTCCTGACAAATGCTTCAACATCTGACAATGCTTCAACGTCCTGACAAATGCTTCAACATCTGACAATGCTTCAACTTCCTGACAAATGCTTCAACATCTGACAATGCTTCAACTTCCTGACAAATGCTTCAACATTCAGACAATGCTTAAACATTTTGACAATGCTTAAACATTCTGACCATATTCATCAGCATTTTGAGCTCAAGACAACACTTGGAACATTAGGAAAAACTAGGATACTGCTACACTAACCAAACTCTGCAACACTAGCCACTGTAACACTAACCAAACACTGCAGCACTAACAAAACACTGCAACACTAACCAAACACTGCAACACTAAACAAACAGTGCAACACTGCCCACACTAACCAAACATTGAAAATCAAACCAAACACTGCAACACTAAACAGCAACACTAACCAAACACTGCAACACTAACCACACACTGCCACACTAATAAAACACTGCAACACTAACCACACACTGCCACACTAATAAAACACTGCAACACTAACAAAACACTGCCCACACTAACCAAACACTGCAACACTAACCAAACACTGCAACACTAACCAAACACTGCAACACTAACCAAACACAACAACACTAATCAAACATTGCAACACTGCCCACATTAACCACACACTGCAACACTAAAAACACAGCAACACTAACCAAACACTGCAGCACTAAATAAACACTGCAACACTAACCAAACACAGCAACAATAACCAAACACTGCAACAATAACCAAACACAGCAACACTAACCAAAACACTGCAACACTAACCAAACACAGCAACAATAACCAAACACTGCAACAATAACCAAACACAGCAACACTAACCAAAACACTGCAACACTAACCAAACACAGCAATACTAACCAAACACAGCAACACTAACTAAACACTGCAACACTAACCAAACACTGCAACACTGAACAACCACTGCAACACAAACCAAACACTGCAACACTAACCAAACACTACAACACTGACCAAACACTGAAACACTAACCAAACACTGCAACACTAACCAAACACTACAACACTAACCAAACACTACAACACTGACCAAACACTGCAACACTGCCCACACTAACCCCACACTGCAACACTAAAAATACACTGCAATACTAACCAAACACAGCAACACTAACCAAACACAGCAACACTAACCACACACTGCAACACTAACCAAACATTGCAACACTAACCAAACACTGCAACACTAACCAAACACAGCAACACTAACCAAACACAGCAACACTAACCACACACTGCAACACTAACCAAACATTGCAACACTAACCAAACACTGCAACACTAACCAAACATTGCAACACTAACCAAACATTGCAACACTAACCAAACATTGCAACACTAACCAAACATTGCAACACTAACCACACATTGCAGTACTTACCACACACTGCAACACTAACCAAACACTGCAACACTAACCAAACACTGCAACACTAACCAAACACTGCAACACTAACCACACACTGCAACACTAACCAAACACTGCAACACTAACCACACACAACAACACTAACCAAACACAGCAACACGAACCAAACACTGCAACACTAACCAAACACTGCAACACTAACCAAACATTGCAACACTAACCACACATTGCAGTACTTACCACACACTGCAACACTAACCAAACACTGCAACACTAACCAAACACTGCAACACTAACCAAACACTGCAACACTAACCACACACTGCAACACTAACCAAACACAGCAACACTAACCACACACTGCAACACTAACCAAACACTGCAACACTAACCAAACACTGCAACACTAACCAAACATTGCAACACTAACCAAACACAGCAGCACTAACCAAACACTGCAACACTAACCAAACACTGCAACACTAACCAAACACTGCAACACTAACCAAACACAGCAGCACTAACCAAACACTGCAACACTAACCAAACACTGCAACACTAACCAAACATTGCAACACTAACCAAACACAGCAGCACTAACCAAACACTGCAACACTAACCAAACACTGCAACACTAACCAAACACTGCAACACTAACCAAACACTGCAACACTAACCAAACACAGCAACACTAACCAAACACAGCAACACGAACCAAACACTGCAACACTAACCAAACACTGCAACACTAACCAAACACTGCAACACTAACCAAACACAGCAACACTAACTAAACACAGCAACACTAACCAAACACTGCAACACTAACCAAACACTGCAACACTAACCAAACACAGCAACACTAACCAAACACAGCAACACTAACCAAACACTGCAACACTTACTAAACACTGCAACACTAACCAAACACAGCAACACTAACCAAACACAGCAACACTAACCAAACACTGCAACACTTACTAAACACTGCAACACTAACCAAACACAGCAAGACTTACCAAAAACTGCAACACTAACCAAACACAGCAACACTAACCAAACACAGCAACACTAACTAAACACTGCAACACTAACCAAACACAGCAACATTAACCAAACACAGCAACATTAACCAAACATTGCAACACTAACCACACACTGCAGAACTAACTAAACACAGCAACACTAAAAATACACTGCAACACAAACCAAACACAGCAACACTAACCAAACACTGCAACACTAACCAAACACTGCAACACTAACCAAACACTACAACACTAACCACACACTTTAAAACTAACCACACACTGCAACACTAACCTAACACCTGCAACACTAATCAAACACTGCAGCACTAACCAAACACTTCAACACTAACCAAACGCTGCAACACTAACAAAACAATGCAACACTAACCAAACACTGCAACACTAACCAAACACTGCAACACTAACCACACACTGCAACACTAACCAAACATTGCAACACTAACCACACACTGCAACACTAACCAAACACTGCAACACAAACCAAACACAGCAACAATAACCAAACACTGCAACACTAACCAAAAACAGCAACAATAACCAAACACTGCAACACTAACAAAAGACAGCAATATTAACCAAACACTGCAACACTAAACAAACACTTCAACACTAACCTAACACAGCAACACTGAACAACCACTGCAACACTAACTAACCACTGCAACACTAACCAAACACTGCAACACTAACCACACACTGCAACATTAACCAAACACAGCAACACTAACCAAATACAGCAACACTAACCAAACACTGCAACACTAACCTAACACTGCAACACTAACCAAACACTGCAACAATAGCCAAACACTGCAACACTAACCAAACACTGCAATACTAACCAAACACTGCAACACTGTGGGGAAATTCCAGGCAGCTAATCTCTCTTTTTTAAATTGACTTTAATAAAATAAAGTTATATCTTATTTATTTTTTTTAGTAAGTAAGAATTAATTGAGTGGACTGTATATACTTGTAAACTGCCTGAAATCTTCTTACACACTTTTGGGAGGGACAATTTTTAGCCTAAACCACTTTGTTATGGCTCCTTCTTAAACTACCAATTGTTTACCTTTTATAATTATGATATACCACATATGGTGGTCTAATCTACTAGTAAATTACTAATTATGACTACTAATACTAGTATTAATGGCTTAGCTGTGCCAGTAGTGTGGGCCTGGTAAGGCGTGTAGGTGTAGCCTCAGATTGGGTGTGGCCCTGTGCCTCCTGGTGCCACGTAATGGCAGCTTGTGGGAAGGACAAAGCTTGGCAAACAATAGTAATGTGTATGAACCAACTGTCTGCACAGCTTGCTGCTCCTCTCACAATTTACCTGTATGGGATGCAAGGAATTAATCAAAGTTCCCTAAACATATCAATTACAGATATGGCATGAAATAGGAGAGTATAATCTGGGGTACACGTACATGTGGTTTGGGTTGTTCATACATTATGACCGACTTATTTTTATAAATGAATATATGTGCACATTATAATTCAGATACAAAAAATACTTGATAAGCCGGATACAGTCGTTGTTGTGATGGTTGTTAGGCTGTGTTGCTGGTGTTGACACGTAAATGGGGTGTCTAGTTGTTTACACCAGCTCTAGAGCCAATACAGCGTGAGGCTCTCCTTTGTTGTTATGATGCGGGAGCCTACCTCCCAGAGGACCCGACGCCCTCAACGCTGGTTCCTCACTCAAAGTAATTTTACCTTAACAAGGGAACCTAGCTACAATACGGTGTTAATAATTATATTCAGTCTTATTGAATACTTTTTTGTTACTTCTAGATACTAAACTAGTCTATTAACAATGTTTCATAATGTAAATATACGATGACATCCATGACGTCACGGAGTCGATGACGTCATGGAGTCTCCCATTTTCCATCCTGAAGGGATTACAGACTAAGGGAGACTGTGTTATATGTGTGTCGGTTTCCCGACATAATTCCAGGGGGGCAGAACACGGGTCGAAGTCCCGGTAAGGACTGCGATCACTTTATTCTTCTCCCTCAGAATTATAGTGCTGCTTTAATTTGAGTTTACATTGTTGTGCAGCAGTCCGTTGGGGACGTATGTCCCGTACTGGCGTATCTGGTGCTGGAAGTCGTTGCACATCTTCTTTCCTGGCCAGTTCTAAAGGTACTAATTTCTCTAAAGTTTTGAGAGTAGTGTTGCCTTTGCATTTTACTTTCACTATTCTCAAGATGCCCTGGCTGTCCGGATGAACAGAGACTATTTCATCTATAGGCCACTCTGAGCGTGGTCCATCACTATCCACCAGAACTATGTCACCAGGGTTCAAGTTAATTCTGTTATAGGGGTTGTTTGCCCCGTAATGATACTCCCTCAGAGCTGTAAGGTATTCACGAGTCCATACGTCATTCCACCGACTTATCACCCTTGAAAGATGTTTGAAACGTTGAACCAAATCACTCTCTTTGACATATGAAGGATCCTCTGGTTCCTCATCCATAAGGGACACAAGTGTTTTGAGAAGTCTCCCATACATCAGATGAGCTGGACTTAATGGTTCACGCTGCAAAACATCATCAGAGAGGTAGGTAAGTGGTCGGTTATTAACTCGTGCTTCTATTTCTATGATTACTGTTTGAAGCTCCTGAAGGTCAATCTTTTGGCGGTGTAGGGTTTTCCGTAAATACCGTTTCACCGTACCAACCATGCGTTCATAAAAGCCTCCATGCCATGGTGCTCTGGGAGGTATGAATTTCCAATGGCACTGCCGTTGAGTTAGGGCAGTGCGTACCTTTGGGTGTGTCCAGATTTTCCTCAGGCATGCTTCTCCTGCTACCAAGTTGGATCCATTGTCTGAAATCATTAACTTAGGACAAGATCTACGTGAAGCAAACCTGCGGAAAGCCTGTAAGAATGCTTCGGCACTCATATCGGGAGTCACTTCTAGATGGACTGCCCTTGTTGTGGCACAAGTAAAAAGACAGATATAGGCCTTTACTGGTTTCTTGTCTTTAGTGCCTGTCAGTGTTAGTGCTCCTGTGAAATCTACTCCTGTTGTCCCAAAAGGATGAATATGTACGACTCGTTCCTTCGGAAGTGGAGGAGGGCCAGGATATGGACACACTCTGGCATCGTATCTCCAGCATATAACACAAGGTTTGATTATGGATTTTACTGTCTGTCTACCGTGGGGTAGCCAGTACTGTTGTCTTAATTCTGTGAGAGTATCTAATACCCCACCATGCAGAGTGCTGTATTTGTGTATATGTAACACAATTAGTTTGCTTACTATGTGGTGACGAGGGAGCAATATTGGATTTTTTGCTTCCAGATCTATGTCAGCATGTTGTAAGCGTCCTCCGCATCTTATCAAGTTATAATTGTCAGTGTCTAACCAGAGACCCAGATCATGTTGTAGCTTCTTAGGAACATTATCAATTTCTGTCCCGAATGTGTCGGTCTGAGCTCTTTTAACCCAGTACCTTAGGGCACTAGGGAATTTATGATTGATTCCTATTTTCTTTAGAAAATCAAACACTACTTGGGTGACACCTACAAGTTTGTTCAGTTCAGAGTACCGAGCAGGATCAATTACCAAAGTCCGAGGTAGTTCCAGGTTCTCAGTGGGAACAGTGACATTGGTCACAATGACTTGTGGCTTTTGTTCAGGCCACTGGTCGCTGATTAGCCACTGAGGTCCATTGAACCACATCTCTGCCTTTGTTAATTGCCGTAAAGTCAGGCCTCGGGAGAGATAGTCAGCTGGATTCTCTTTAGTAGGTACATATCTTAGTTTATACCCTGCTGACAACTCTCGTATTTCCTTATCGCGGTTACTCATGTAAGGATTCTTACTGTTATTGTTTTTAACCCACTGTAGCACTGCCTCATTATCTGACCATACTACTGTTTCTTTATAGTGGATGTGGCTTAAGGCCTTGATCAGATAATGAGCCAATCTTATACCTAGCAGTAAGGCTGTTAATTCCAGTTGTGGCAGTGATCTTTTCTTTAAAGGTGCCACTCTGGCCTTTGATGTGAGCAAATTGGCTTGCCCATTTGAGACCAGGTAAGCTACTGTACCATAAGCCTTTCCTGAGGCATCACAAAATACATGCAGCTTAATTGGTTCTTTTTCATTTACTACTGTGTTCCTAGGGAACTTGACAGACTCTAGGATACTTAAATCTTTCACTAACCCTTGCCATTTTTCCTATAGGGCAGGTGTTAGAAGATCATCCCAGCCTATCTTTTGTTGCCAACATTCCTGTATTATCATCTTCCCATTAATTAGTATTGGACTTAATAAGCCTAATGGGTCAAAGGGTTTGCTGACTTGTGATAGCAATTTTCTCATTGTTAAGTTAGTGGTATCTGTCTCCACTGACTTGATTGTCAGCTGATCGGTTGTCGTGTTCCATTGGACACCTAGTACCTTTGTCATCTCGGGTACTTGGTAGTCGGGAAATTCAGTTGCGATCAGTTGTTTTAATTTGTCATTGTTAGAGACCCAAGACTGGAGAGGCATATTGGCTCCCATTAATTCTCGATTGGCCTCATGGTATATGTCCAACAGCTTACTTTCACTGTTGGTTGTCCCTTGAAAATTATCCACATACAGGTTTCCGCTAATTTCTGTCTTGTTCGGGCTATTGGACTTCTTCAAGTGCGTATCCAAGGTAGCTTGAAGCAGAAATGGAGAGGACGTGGCCCCGAACAAAACAGACGCAAACCGATAAGTGGTTATTTCACTGTTTGGATCATTTGGATCCTTAATCCATAGGAACTTTTGTGTAGTTCCGGTCTTCTTCTTGAAGACCTACCCTAAGGAATGCCTTGCTAATGTCGGCCGTATATGCATAAGTCCCTATACGAAACTTTAACAGCACATCATAAAGCCTTTGTGTTAGGCTAGGGCCAGTTTGAAGGCAGTCATTTAACGAAACACTATTCTGCCCCATCTTAGCACTGCAATTAAATACTATCCGTAGTGGGGTAGTAGCTGAATTCTTCTGTACAGGATGGTGTGGCAGATAGTGTCCTTCCTTTGGGTTATCATTTGTTACAACTTCGATAAATTTGTCATCGAGCTGCTTCTGTATTATTTCATGGTACAACTTCAAGTTCTCAGGTTGTCTTTGTAAGCGTAACACCTGTGATCTTAATTGATTTTGTGCCATGAAGTAGTTGATGGGTAGCTGAGGGTGATTCAGCTTCCATGGTAACCTGACCCAGTACTGATTATCTCTGTAGATAACTGAGTCTAGGTATTGTTTGTAGGTCCAGTCATCATCTGGGCTAGGTTGTTCAGGGACAATGCCGAGAGTTGCCAGGTCCCATAACTTATATACTGGGGGATCAAGCTCATCCTCGGACATGTCTCTGAGTTGCAGTGGAGACTGTTCTCCTAGTCATGCAACCATTACTGTACTCACCTAGTTGTACTCACCTAGTTGTGTTTGCGGGGGTTGAGCTCTGGCTCTTTGGTCCCGCCTCTCAACCGTCAATCAACAGGTGTACAGATTCCTGAGCCTATCGGGCTCTGTCATATCTACACTTGAAACTGTGTATGGAGTGAGCCTCCACCACATCACCCCCTAATGCATTCCATTTGTCAACCACTCTGACACTAAAAAAGTTCTTTCTAATATCTCTGTGGCTCATTTGGGCACTCAGTTTCCACCTGTGTCCCCTTGTGCGTGTTCCCCTTGTGTTAAATAGACTGTCTTTATCTACCCTATCAATCCCCTTCAGAATCTTGAATGTGGTGATCATGTCCCCCCTAACTCTTCTGTCTTCCAGCGAAGTGAGGTTTAATTCCCGTAGTCTCTCCTCGTAGCTCATACCTCTCAGCTCGGGTACTAGTCTGGTGGCAAACCTTTGAACCTTTTCCAGTTTAGTCTTATCCTTGACTAGATATGGACTCCATGCTGGGGCTGCATACTCCAGGATTGGCCTGACATATGTGGTATACAAAGTTCTGAATGATTCTTTACACAAGTTTCTGAATGCCGTTCGTATGTTGGCCAGCCTGGCATATGCCGCTGATGTTATCCGCTTGATATGTGCTGCAGGAGACAGGTCTGGCGTGATATCAACCCCCAAGTCTTTTTCCTTCTCTGACTCCTGAAGAATTTCCTGTCCCAGATGATACCTTGTATCTGGCCTCCTGCTCCCTACACCTATCTTCATTACATTACATTTGGTTGGGTTAAACTCTAACAACCATTTGTTCGACCATTCCTTCAGCTTGTCTAGGTCTTCTTGAAGCCTCAAACAGTCCTCTTCTGTTTTAATCCTTCTCATAATTTTAGCATCGTCCGCAAACATTGAGAGAAATGAATCGATACCCTCTGGGAGATCATTTACATATATCAGAAACAAGATAGGACCGAGTACAGAGCCCTGTGGGACTCCACTGGTGACTTCACGCCAATCGGAGGTCTCACCCCTCACCGTAACTCTCTGCTTCCTATTGCTTAGATACTCCCTTATCCACTGGAGCACCTTACCAGCTACACCTGCCTGTCTCTCCAGCTTATGTACCAGCCTCTTATGCGGTACTGTGTCAAAGGCTTTCCGACAATCCAAGAAAATGCAGTCCGCCCAGCCCTCTCTTTCTTGCTTAATCTGTGTCACCTGATCGTAGAATTCTATCAAGCCTGTAAGGCAAGATTTACCCTCCCTGAATCCATGTTGGCGATTTGTCACGAAGTCCCTTCTCTCCAGATGTGTTACCAGGTTTTTTCTCACGATCTTCTCCATCACCTTGCATGGTATACAAGTCAAGGACACTGGCCTGTAGTTCAGTGCCTCTTGTCTGTCGCCCTTTTTGTATATTGGGACCACATTCGCCGTCTTCCATATTTCTGGTAGGTCTCCCGTCTCTAGTTATTTACTATACACTATGGAGAGTGGCAAGCAAAGTGCCTCTGCACACTCTTTCAGTACCCATGGTGAGATCCCATCTGGACCAACCGCCTTTCTAACATCCAGATCCAGCAGGTGTCTCTTGACCTCCTCTCTCGTAATTTCGAACTCCTCCAAGGCCGCCTGGTTTACCTCCCTTTCTCCTAGCACAGTGACCTCACCCTGTTCTATTGTGAAGACCTCCTGGAACCTCTTGTTGAGTTCCTCACACACCTCTCTGTCATTCTCTGTATACCTGTCCTCGCCTGTCCTAAGTTTCAATACCTGTTCTTTCACTGTTGTTTTCCTTCTGATGTGACTGTGGAGTAGCTTTGGTTCGGTCTTGGCTTTGTTTGCTATATCATTTTCAAAAATTTTCTCTGCTTCTCTTCTCACCCTGACGTACTCATTCCTGGTTCTCTGGTATCTCTCCCTGCTTTCTGGTGTTCTGTTATTCCGGAAGTTCCTCCACGCCTTTTTGTTCAGTTTCTTCGCTTCCATACATGCCCTATTATACCATGGATTCTTTTGTTGCTTCTCGGATTTTTCCCTTTGGGCCGGGATGAACCTGTTTACTGCCTCCTGACACTTTTGGGTAACATAGTCCATCATACCCTGTACAGACTTGTCTCTGAGGTCTGTGTCCCAAGGTATTTCACTTAGGAAACTTCTCATCTGTTCATAATTCCCCTTTCGGTATGCCAGCCTTTTGATTCCTAGTTCTTTTTGGGGGGAGATAAGTCCTAGCTCTACCAGGTACTCAAAGTTCAATACACTGTGGTCACTCATTCCCAAGGGCGCTTCCATCTTAACTTCCCTTATATCCCATTCATTTAGGGTAAATATCAAATCAAGCATTGCTGGTTCATCTTCTCCTCTCATTCTTGTTGGCTCTTTGGTATGCTGGCTTAGAAAGTTTCTTGTTGCCACGTCCAGCAGCTTAGCTCTCCATGTTTCTGGTCCTCCATGCGGGTCTCTGTTCTTCCAATCTATCTTCCCATGGTTGAAGTCTCTCATAGTTAGTAGTCCAGATCCATTCCTGCTAGCAACAGAAGCTGCTCTTTCTATTATGTTAATGGTGGCCAAACTGTGTTGGCATGTTGGTGGTCTACAGGTGCGGGTTGTTTTAGCCGTAATACTGGGCCTGTTAGTAAATAGCCACCTGAAGATGGTAACACGTTCATACCGTGGTAATCTTCCTTTCCTATGATAAACTTATGGTAGACATCTGATCCCATAAGGATTCCAATATTGGAAAGGTTGTCCGATGTAATGTTATCAGCCAAAGGAATTCCCTGTTCTTCCAGGAATTTGGCTGTTGTTCCTAGACCTTCTATATACAGGTCTGTTGGGAATCTATCTACTACCAGTGCTGGTACTTTTCGTACATAACCTCCTAATCGTACTTTGGGTCGTACTACCCTGTAAGCTCGGGCTCCTGAGTCAGTCAGGAATCCTGCTATGTTTATCCGTGTCTCCTCTACAGGTGCAAGTTTCAGTTTATCTACCAACTCCTTGGATATAAAGGTCAGTTGGGACCCTTGATCAAATAATCAACGTACGGTGGCCTTATTCTTTCCATTTCTAATGATCAATCATGCAGTAGGTAGAGCTGATTTATGATTAGACCTGGTTGAGAAGACACTTATGTCAGGTAACACAGTACATAGCTGTACTGATGCGGTAGCTCCTTCCTCCTCCTGTGGTTTGGGAGACTTTGTACTTGTGTCCCCACAAAGTGCTGTATGGTGTTGACCCTTATGGCACTTATTGCAGATGCGCATTGCAGTTGTGCAACACACATGGTCTCCAGACATTAACAGTATCTTGAGGAGTCACCGTTTTGGGTGACGCGTTAACTGTAGGTTTGGAGGGACCAACTGCATATGTTCCTACACTGCCCTGATTCCACTTTGTGGAGGGGGAAGATGTTTTAGCTTTGTTTGGAGTACTGTTTGTACTCTGTTGTTTACTATTAGTAGTAGACGTAGGTTTAGATGTCGTTTTTCCTTCTGGATTAACTCTTTCTCATTCTATGATGGTTTGTAAACCCTTTGTAATCTCATTTACAGTCAAGGATGACTTACCTACTAGTACAAACAACTTATCCAGTATGTCCCTGGGTAATTTTCGTGTCATATGGACTTGTATTATCCAGTCTGACTCATCCAAGTTCACTTTATTTTTAAGTGCCTTGAGCATGGACTCAAGCTCCAATCTGAAGGCTTGGAGTGAGACTGCAGTATTATTTGGAGGTTTAATGTCTAACAGTTTCTGTGTTAGAATTCTGATGGTCCTTTCTGGTTTAGCGTAATTATCTTTCAGGAGTTGTACTGCATTGTCATAATCGTCATCTGTGTGATTCAGATTACAGACTACCTGATACGCTTCATCCTTCAAGACACTCTGTAAGTATGTAAACTTTGTCGTTTTTGGCACATTAACATTAGAATCCACAGAATCGACAAATTTGCTCCAGAAACCGTCCCAACTCTCGTCTTCTGTTCCAGAAAAAGTTGGTAGACTAAGTGATGGCAATTTGACTTCTGGTGCTGTCTGGTTCTGGGAAGTTGTGGTTGCAATATTTATATTGGCTTTATGGGCATGTATGATATCATCAAAGTGTTGCAACTGTGTAAACATTGCATCTTCATAATCGGAATGTTCTTGTAATACATCTTTCATTGTTTCTCCATCAACACTGGTATTCTGAAGTAAATCTTGATATTCTTTCATTTGTTGCAACACACGGTCATATTTGTTCCGTGTAAGCTTAAGATAGTTTTCCAGTGCGACATAGTTAACTGGAGTTTGTCTACTCATGTCTTCACATGTGCTAATCTGCCGTGACAAATGTCCCCTCAATCCTGTGAGGGTTATGTGGACATTTTTGACAGTAGACATCTTGGAAGTACTTGTTAGTCGTGTAGACTAGTGTCAGGACTATTTATGGCACTTGTATTAGTAAAGCCACTAGTTTCCGAATTAGAGCTACTTATCATTTATTTAAATATACACTGTATAATCATACACACTATAATTTGAGTGGTAGACCTGTATCAATGCTGGTATCCGCAAGTTAGCTCTTCATTATCACTCTTGGTTGGTACAGAGACACAGGTTAACACTCAAAGGTGAAATGATTATAGTTAAATTATACTTATAATTATATTGATATCATATTGACAACACAACTCGGGTTGTCTTAAATACTGCATAAAAATATGTACTTGCTAGGTTGTAATATGTGTTCAACTCTAGACAAGTCTAAAATTCTTACCCTTACACCAGGTTAGCACAATAAATTAGACTGGGTTGCTGTACAACACCAGCCTAAAATGTCCTACCCTTGTGCAAGAATTAGTTGTAAATAATGTGGCATGCAGTAATTGTTACAGTAATGGCAGTAATAATGCAATAATTACAAAAAACATTTATAAGTAACTTATAAGTAAAGTAGCCTCTTATCAACCTCTTGTAATGAAATGAAAAAATCACAATTGTTCCTTTGGTACTGCCAGAACAATAATAGTGCTTGTTGTAAGTTCTGTTTGCTATGAGATTGAAAAGTTAGGCTAGAAAAAATGCAAAAAAATAGCAGTATCTTCCTGCTATAATGTGTGTAGGAAATATTGCACTAATGTTATGTATAATATATCTAGGTTCGAAGGATCAAATTAATGTGGGGAAATTCCAGGCAGCTAATCTCTCTTTTTTAAATTGACTTTAATAAGATAAAGTTATGTCTTATTTATTTTTCTTAGTAAGTAAGAATTAATTGAGTGGACTGTATATACTTGTAAACTGCCTGAAATCTTCTTACACACTATTGGGAGGGACAATTGGTAGCCTAAACCACTTTGTTATGGCTCCTTCTTAAACAACCAATTGTTTACCTTTTAATTATTATAATATACCACATATGGTGGTCTAATCTACTAGTAAATTATTAATTATGACTACTAAGACTATTAAATTTGGCTTAGCTGTGCCAGTAGTGTGGGCCTGGTAAGGCGTGTAGGTGTAGCCTCAGATTGGGTGTGGCCCTGGACAAAGCTTGGCAAACAATAGTAATGTGTATGAACCAACTGTCTGCTCAACTTCTTGCTGCTCCTCTCACAATTTACCTGTATGGGATGCAAGGAATTAATCAAAGTTCCCTAAACATATCAATTACAGATATGGCATGAAATAGGAGAGTATAATCTGGGGTACACGTACATGTGGTTTGGGTTGTTCATACATTATGACCGACTTATTTTTATAAATGAATAAATGTGCACATTATAATTCAGATACAAAAAATACTTGATAAGCCGGATACAGTCGTTGTTGTGATGGTTGTTAGGCTGTGTTGCTGGTGTTGACACGTAAATGGGGTGTCTAGTTGTTTACACCAGCTCTAGAGCCAATACAGCGTGAGGCTCTCCTTTGTTGTTATGATGCGGGAGCCTACCTCCCAGAGGACCCAACGCCCTCAACGCTGGTTCCTCACTCAGAATAATTTTACATTAACAAGGGAACCTAGCTACAATACGGTGTTAATAATTATATTCAGTCTTATTGAATACTTTTTTGTTACTTCTAGATACTAAACTAGTCTATTAACAATGTTTCATAATGTAAATATACGATGACATCCATGACGTCACGGAGTCGATGACGTCACGGAGTCTCCCATTTTCCATCCTGAAGGGATTACAGACTAAGGGAGACTGTGTTATATGTGTGTGTGTTTGTGTGTGTCAGTTTCCCGACAACGTAGATATATGACCGAACCTAACCAACCCTACCTAACCTAACCTAACCTATCTTTATAGGTTAGGTTAGGTAGCCGAAAAAGTTAAGTTAGGTTAGGTTAGGTAAGTTACGTAGTAGAAAAATAATTAATTTGTGAAAACGTTTTCGGCTACCTATCCTAACCTAACCTATAAAGATAGGTTAGGTAGGGTTGGTTAGGTTCGGTTATATATCTACGTTAATTTTAACTCCAATAAAAAAAATTGACCTCATACATAATGAAATGGGTAGCTTTATCATTTCATAAGAAAAAAAATAGAGAAAATATATTAATTCAGGAAAACTTGGCTTATTCGGCAAATCGGGTCTTGCATAGTAGGCTGAGAAGTGCGTTCTGGCTACTAGGTACGATATATATATATATATATATATATATATATATATATATATATATATATATATATATATATATATATATATATATATATATATATATCGATATATATATATATATATATATATATATATATATATATATAAACTATATATATATATATATATATATATATATATATATTTATATATATATATATATATATATATATATATATATATATGTATATATATATATATATATATATATATATATATATATATATATATATATATGCAAACAAGCCTGAATGGTCCCCAGGACTATATACAACTGAAAACTCACACCCCAGAAGTGACTCGAACCCATACTCCCACAACTGGTATGTACAGGGACGCCTTAATCAACTGATTAAGGCGTCCCTGTACATACCAGTTGTGGGAGTATGGGTTCGAGTCACTTCTGGGGTGTGAGTTTTCAGTTATATATATATATATATATATATATATATATATATATATATGTATATATATATATATATATATATATATATATATATATATATATATATATATATATATATATAAACATATATCGTACCTAGTAGCCAGAACGCACTTCTCAGTCTACTATGCAAGGCACGATCTGCCTAATAAGCTAAGTTTTCCTGAATTTCTATATCTCTGTAAGTTTTTTCTAATGAAATGATAAATCTGTCAATTTCATTATGTTTAAGTTTATTTGTTTAAATTTATGTTAAAACTAACGTAGATATATGACCGAACCTATCCAACCCTTCCTAACCTAACCTAACCTATATTAACCTAACCTAACCTATATTAACCTAACCTAAACTAACAGAACCAAGTCACTTAATTGTGTTCTTAATATAACATAATAATAATAATTCAAATAAACTAAATGGATGCAATTTATTGAAAATAAAGAAAATCACTCGGCCTATTAGGCAAATCGGGCCTTGCATAGTAGGCCGAGAACTGCATTCTGGCTACTAAGTACGACATATATATATATATATATATATATATATATATATATATATATATATATATATATATATATATATATATATATATATATATATATATATATATGTGTCGTACCTAGTAGCCAGAACGCACTTCTCAGCCTACTATGCAAGGCCCGATTTGCCTAATAAGCCAAGTTTTCCTGAATTATTATATTTTCTCAATTTTTTTTCTTATGAAATGATTAAGCTACACATTTCCTTATGTATGAGGTAAATTTTTTTTATTGGAGTTAAAATTAACGTAGATATAAGACCGAACCTAACCAACCCTACCTAACCTAACCTAACCAATCTTTATAGGTTAGGTTAGGTAACCGAAAAAGTTAGGTTAGGTTAGGTTAGGTAGGTTAGGTAGTAGAAAAACAATTAATTCATGAAAACTTGGCTTATTAGGCAAATCGGGCCTTGCATAGTAGGCTGAGAGGTGCGTTCTGGCTACTAGGTACGACATATATATATATGTATATATATATATATATGTATATGTCGTACCTAGTAGCCAGAACTCACTTCTCAGCCTACTATGCAAGGCCTGATTTGCCTAATAAGCCTAGTTTTCATGAATTAATGTTTTTCGACTACCTAACCTACCTAACCTAACCTAACCTAACGTTTTCGGCTACCTAACCTAACCTAACCTATAAAGATAGGTTAGGTTAGGTTAGGTAGGGTTGGTTAGGTTCGGTCATATATCTACGTTAACTTTAACTCCAATAAAAAAAAATTTTCCTCATACATAATGAAATGGGTAGCTTTATCATTTCATGAGAAAAAAATTAGAGAAAATATATTAATTCAGTAAAACTTGGCTTAGTAGGCAAATCGGGCCTTGCATAGTAGGCTGAGAAGTGAGTTCTGGCTACTAGGTACGACATATATATATATATATATATATATATATATATATATATATATATATATATATATATATATATATATATATATATATATATATATATATATATATATATATATATATATATATGTTGTACCTAGTAGCCAGAACGCACTTTTCAGCCTACTATGCAAGGCCCGATTTGCCTAATAAGCCAAGTTTTATAAATTAATTGTTTTTCGACTACCTAACCTACCTAACCTAACCTAACCTATCTTTTTCTGCTACGTAACGTAACGTAGCCTATAAAGATTGGTTAGTTTAGGTTAGGTAGGGTTGGTTAGGTTCGGTCATATATCTACGTTAATTTTAACTCCAATAAAAAAAATTGACCTCATACATAATGAAATGGGTAGCTTTATCATTTCATAAGAAAAAAATTAGAGAAAATATATTAATTCAAGAAAACTTGACTTATTAGGCAAATCGGGCCTTGCATAGCAGGCCGAGTACGACGTTTAGGCTACTAGGTACAATATATATATATATATATATTATATATATCTATCTACATTTTAAATAGTGTGTGTTGCTCTTAGATTGATCTGTATATATTATATATATATCTATATAAATAAAAATGGAAATGTTCGTTGCTTCAAAATCGGTAATCTCCGAAAGTTCGTCACCGACTGCTTTGAAATTTTCACACATCGTTCCATTCCCATCCGAGCAGGTTTTTATATACATACTATTTAGATGTTACGTCAGTGACGGGAAAAAACATGTTTTTTTTTTTAAGCTGTGTTTTTCATGTGTTTTTTATGTGAAGAAAATCTTCGAAACCTCTTTACCGATTGCTTTCAAATTTTGGCACAACGTTGCATTCGAATAGACGAATGTTTTTTACACCTACTATATATATGTGCCTTACCTGTAACAGGAAAAAAACTAGATTTTTTGGAAAATCAGCGCCATCTGTAGAACGTAAGACCATCACATGCTGTAAACTCTGAAAGTTCTTCTCTGATTGCTTTGAAATTTTGTCACAACGTTCCATTCGAATATGTGCATGTTTTTATATACCTACTATCTACATGCCACACCTGTGATGGGTAAAAACATGCTTTTATTTTAAAAAACAGCGCCATCTGTTGCACGTAAGAGCAACACACGCTATTTAAAATACGTTACGATTTCATTTCAATGTTTCTGATTGCATTGATAAACTGATTTGTCATCTACTTTTATTTATTTTCATTTTGATTGAATTATTTGGTGTGACATAGTCTTGGAATTGAGCTGCGTTGTTTACCATAGTGTTCATTTCGTGAGTATAGTTTATTGGTTTCTTTTTTTCATTTCATTTTTTTACCTGTTCATATTTTTCAGTGCAATTGGTGGTGAAATTGAGATGTGTCACTTGATCTATGTTTGAATTGAAATATTTCTTTAGTATTTTTTAGTTTTGTTTTGAAAACAAGAAAACAGAAAATGCATTAATTTTACTGCTGCAAATGCTATGAATCCACTGGTTACAACGGTTACAGCTGTCTTCGTGTTATGTCAAAATGACGCGTTTGCCAAAAGACTGTTGTATTCAGAAGTGCCTACGTATTACACGTGGAATGCCAGTAGAAAATCATTTGAACGACGCAAACGAGGAGAGCAAGTCGACGGACAACTTGACATATTCAAATAAACTAAGATAGGCAGACTGTACACCGTGCATCACAATCAAGATAAATGCTTCTTTCTTCGCATGCTGTTGGTAAATGTGCCTGGATCAACGTCTTCCAGCAATTGAGATTTGTCAACAGCGTTACACATGCCACTTTCCGTAATGAATGTCAACCTCTGAATTAATTGAAGAACGACCGACACTAGGATGTGTGCATTAATAACGCGTCCAACACGTCACATCCAAATCAAAATCGTGCATTGTTTGCAATCATATTGACCACCGGCGCTCCTTCATCTCCAACAGAGTTATGGAAGAAATATAAATTGCACATGGCTGAAGATATTGTACATTGAATACGCAAGGAAAATTTAAATATGAACATGGATTTCACAGCAGAAATCTACAACGAAGCATTGATAATGATTGAAGATTTGTGCTTAGAAATCGCGAACAAAGTTCTCAATCAATTGGAAATGTCATAACTGAATCAATCTGCTGCTGTTCCGTTCGATATAGAATTGCGTCGTGAACAAAGTTACAACACGGGTGATCTGTTGTCGTATGTGCAATCAAATATTCCTAGGTTAACACTTGAGCAAAAAGGCATTTACAATCAAATAATTCAAACTGTCTATAACGGGCTTGATAATTTTTCTTAGAAGCGCCAACAAGAACTGGTAAAACATTTCGAATTAGATTGATTCAGGCAGCATTTCGATCCCAAAATGGCATAGCCTTAGCTCTTGCATCGTCCGGAATAGCTGCGACATTGCTACCAAGTGAACGAACTGCTACCTCGGCTTTGAAATTCCCATCGAACATGCAATTCATTGAAACTCCCACGTGCAACATTTCTAAAGCATCCGGCACACGATCTTAACAATATTATTCAGTCTAACATTCAAAGCGAGGCAGTCACATACAAGTCCGTCGACACTGTTGAGGAAGCAAATGAAGCGGTTAATTATCCAACAGAATTTTTGAATTCACTCGATCTGCCAGGGATACCATCACACGCACGACAATTGAAAATCGGCGTGCCAATTATCATGTTGCGAAATATCAACCAGCCAAAACTTTGCAACGCCACGCGGCTTGCAGTAAAAAAATTAATCAGTGACGTCGTAGAAGCAACAATCTTGACAGGACCTTTCAAAGGTGAAGATGTTCTTATTCTTCGCATTCCTATGATTCCAACAGATATGCCATTTCAATTTAAGAGATTGTAATTTCCAATTCGATTGGCGTTTGCAGTCACCATCAACAATGCATGCTGACCAAGATATTGACTAGACCTAGAATCAGATCACTTAAAGATATAATCACTGGAGCACTAACTCTGGATAGAAGAGCCTCCAATAGCAACAGGTGGGCCCATTGTGCGATACACACCATCAATACATTCGATATAACATATACAGTCACTGAGAAGGGTGTCGACGAAATACATGCAGACTTTGTTATACAAGCCCCTTGGGAATCTCCTCCAGCAGACTTTAAGATTATGGATATTGAAGGAAAAAAGAACCAGACAAATCCTCATCTGCTATGTAACATTGCACAGATGCATATTGGAGCAAACATGGCATCTGTCAGCTTCACTTACTTGACAGATGGATCAGTAAACCAGCAGGGACAAGAAACCGGAGCTGCAGTTAAAGCAGGAAACTTTGTAAATAGTTGGAGGCTCTCAAATGGGTGTTCGACTTTACAAACAGAGATGCTAGCCATTCAAAATTCTTTGGAACATGCTCTTGCTGAACACCGACAACATGTTATCATACATACAGATTCGAGAACCGCCATTGAAACATTGCAACAAGAACACATATGTGATAACATACATCTGATCACAAATGTCATATCATTAATGCAAACACTCAACTGGGTGCCAAGTCATGTGGGAATAATAGGAAATGACATTGCAGACGAAGCTGCAAAACTTGTAACTAAGAGAAGAAATGTAGACATTTACATACCACAGAGTATATCACAGATTAAGAAAGTAATTAGAAACAGAGTAATGCAAAAGATGTACAGTGACCACAACACAGCAGTTGCAACATCAGAATCGGCAGGTTGGTATAAAAATTCAACCAACTACGAACCACTTAGTTTGATGAAAGGGAACAGTAGAGCAACAGAAGTACACTTACATCGCATCAGGATTGGATACCCATGTGCATGAGAAATAGGCTTACAGGTTCCGGAAGATGAGAGGAAATGTCAGCACTGTGGAGAAATGCCTGACAGACCACTGGAACATTATCTAACACAGTGCACAGTTACAAACCCATTAAGATTTCAACTCTGATTCAACAGAGCAGAAAAAGTTGTTAAACACATACGGCAAAATCTTACTGAGGCGACCATACGAGTCATAAATACTCATACTCCACCCAAGTAAAACAGAAACAAGCAACACTTAGTGGGCCAGCTAGAGGCTTAGGGCCCGCACAGGAACATCCCTAAAAAAAAAAAATATATATACAAAACTCATGGCCAATCTTCAGAATTTTTCAATTTATATGTAGACACGGATTGCTTCTCACATGGACAATTATATTTTGCGTGTTCGAGAGTCGGCAAACCAGACAGTCTTTATATCTCCACAGATAATGGAACAACCAAAAATATTGTATACCCACAAGCATTGTAAAATTAAATATATTAGAAACGTACGCTTTCGCTTTTCTATCTTTCCCACTTACCCAGAATGGGCCACAGCATCGCGTGGCGGGTACTGCTAGTATATATATATATATATATATATATATATATATATATATATATATATATATATATATATATATATATATATATATATATATATATATATATATATGCAGAATAACCACATATGAAAAATAGAAAATGCTTAACGCGTTTTCGGCTAATTCGCCTTCATCAGAGCAAAGTAGAATCATGCAAAATTCTACTTTGATTCTAAATTGATTCTACTTTGCTCTGATGAAGGCGAATTAGCCGAAAACGCGTTAAGCATTTTCTATTTTTCATATGTGGTTATTCTGCATACTTGGATCAGTGTTTTTGTGATCATTGTTGCATATATATATATATATTTAAGGCACAACTCTCCTAAACACGAGAGTGAAGTATACAACTTTAGAACACTTTCCCACCAGGAGACTCGAACCCTAGCCAGCACAGAAGCCTTCCAGCAACTGGCATAACAGGTACGCCTTAACCCACTCCACCACCCGCTCAGACCCTTAAAAGAGATGGTAATTTCGGAGTATTTATCGGTGGTCTTTGGAGTGTATAAATACTCCGAAATTACCATCTCTTTTAAGGGTCTGAGCGGGTGGTGGAGTGGGTTAAGGCATACCTGTTATGCCAGTTGCTGGAAGGCTTCTGTGCTGGCTAGGGTTCGAGTCTCCTGGTGGGAAAGTGTTCTAAAGTTGTATATATATATATATATATATATATATATATATATATATATATATATATATATATATATATATATATATATATATATATATATATATATATATATATATATATATATATATATATATGTCGTACCTAGTAGCCAGAACTCACTTCTCAGCCTACTATACAAGGACCGATTTGCCTAATAAGCCAAGTTTTCATGAATTAATGTTTTTTCGTCTACCTAACCTACCTAACCTAACCTAACCTAGCTTTTTTTGGCTACCTAACCTAACCTTACCTATAAATATAGGTTAGGTTAGGTTAGGTAGGGTTGGTTAGGTTCGGTCATATATCTACGTTAATTTTAACTCCAATAAAAATAAATTGATCTCATACATAGTGAAAAGGGAAGCTATATCATTTCATAAGAAAAAAATTATAGTAAAAATATTAATTCAGGAAAACTTGGCTTATTAGGCAAATCGGGCCTTGAATAGTAGGCTGAGAAGTGAGTTCTGGCTATTAGGTACGACATATATATATTTATATATATATTTATATATGTCGTACCTAATAGCCAGAACGCACTTCTCAGCCAACTATGCATGGCCCAATTTGCCTAATAAGCCAAGTTTTCATGAATTAATTTTTTTCGACTACCTAACCTACCTAACCTGACCTAACCTAACTTTCTCTGCTACCTAACCTAACCTAACCGATAGAGATAGGTTAGGTTAGGTTAGGTAGGGTTGGTTAGTTTCGGTCATATATCTACGTTAATTTTAACTCCAATAAAAAAAATTGACCTCATACATAATGAAATAGATAGCTTTATCATTTCATGAAAAAAAATTAGAAAAAATATATTAATTCAGGAAAATTTAGCTTATTAGGCAAATCGGACCTTCCATAGTAGGCTGAGAAGTGCCTTCTGGCTATTAGGTACGACATATATATATATATATATATATATATATATATATATATATATATATATATTGTGACGATAATCTCTTTCTAGAGAGATTGAGTCTGCTCTTCCCTACCTCAAGTTACGTCCAGTTAACAAGTATAAGATGCTACATTCAAGATACGTCCACCGGTAGCACAAAACGTTTTGACCAGGAGGCAAAACGTACCAAAGATCCCCCCTACTCCACACACCCTCCATGCCTGCTTTTCGTCAAACCAGCAAACTACCCATACCAGCCGACCTGCTCCTGATTGGTGACTCGCCGACCGCGCACCTGCACACTGCACCTCCGCGCCATCTACCTGAATCGACGTCGGAGCTCTGACCAGCTATCAACTTCAGAATATTCTTTGTGCTCTTAGAGTTGACATCTCTCTTTGGCATACTAAGCTCACTGGCTTGTATACGAAGGGAGGTCTCAGCCATAGCCGATATTTTCAGCACCATTTTACTATTTCACCTTTATACTATTGTGTCTCACATTGTCTTTGCATTTATCTTTGTTATTTAATTGTACTTTTCATTCCCCTGAGATTTTGTCTTTATTTTCATTTGTTTAAAGTAAATTTATTAAAGTTTCATTGTACATACTTTGTGCTTTACGTGTTCCTCCCTCTCACTTACCACAGACAACAGGCAAGCTGTCTATCTTTTTGTTTTATGTGTGACCAGACATTGACACCTGCCATTGGAGGACTGCTGAACATCTACACTCCAACACTTTCCCGTCACATATTAATGGGGGCCTGTCCTAGGAGCTTCACTCAGGTACTAGTACCAGAACATCAATTTGTGGTAAGCGTACTTCACTATGCTAAAGTAGCCTTTCAATATTATCATTAATTTTCATATTTATATGGTGCTGTGCATTGTGCATTCTGAGAGTATCATATGGTGAGTGTGAGATAACTTTGGATTACGTGGTGACTGTAGGCCTCATTCGTTCTCTTAATTGGTCATCTCTCCCTCCGTGTTATTACTCGTGTTTACCACCTTTTGTCCCTAGGATATTTCTCACATTAAAGGCAGATCATCATTGTGGTACCCTGGTACTTTGGTTTGTCTTCGGGTCAAAGCACCCTATCTTCTGCAATCCGACCGAAGGAGGATACAGAGGGCCATAGTTCCTCTAGCACGGACTACGTTGCTGAGTTGGGACCTCAGCAGCAGTTCTCGTCACTAGTTGACACTCGCACCCCTACACGTCGGTCAGAGATGAGGATATTTACTTAGGTAGGGAATTAACTTTCTTTTTACAGAGCACAAAGCTCGCTAATTCTGTAAGTATCATATTCATTTAGTGGGAAAACCCTTGCTTATGTCCTATAGAGACTCGGCAAGGTATGCCTACATTCTTGGACTACCTTATTCACTTTTGGAGCCATTAAATGTTTCATTTGTTTTAGAAACTCAGTTTCATTTATTTAGTAGGATTTTCTTGCCCTTATTCTCTTACATTGAGTACCGGGTACAAGATTTCCTGCGATTGTGATTGACTAATCATTTACCATCTTAAAATTAACGTTAATTGTTAAAGATTAAAATTCCACAGGATAGTTACCAGTTGCCACGTTATCCTGTTTCTGACACTTACCATATCACAACTATATTCGTGTACATTTTTTTGCTATCTTTCACCATGTTTCGTCTCCAAGCTTTCCGTAACGATCCAGCAGGTGAAATAGGGACCTTATGTCGTGCCAAGAGGACTGAATTACAAACTCTAGCACACGAGTGTCAACTAGATGTTCCCCATGGAGCCAACAAAAATGAATTGCATAACCTAATTATGGATCACCTCTTAGATGAAGGGAAGATTGACTCTGAAACTCACGAAACTTATTCTATTGCAGATAAAACTGATTTGGCAACTATGAAACTGAAACTTGAACTCGCCAAGCTCGAAAGGCAGCAACAGCAAGCAGCTCTACAAATGAGGGAACGAGAAGCTGCAATAAGGAAAGAAGAACAAGAAAGAGAGGCGGCCCTGGCGAAAGAAGCTCTACAAATGAGGAAAGAAGAGCAAGAACGTGAGATGGCCCTATTCAGAGAGCGTGAGCGAGTGCAGCTTGAAGCAAAACAACGCCACCTGGAGATACAACGCGAGCATGAGAAACAGCAAGCGGATATGGCTATAGAATGTCGTCAACAAGAACTCACGTTGGAAAATACATATCCCACTCAGCGCCAACAAGCTACCGCTAGTCTTCCCGTAAGTTTCAATATCTCCCATGCAAGTAAGTTAATGCCACCATTCGTTGAGACAGAGATTGATGTCATTTTTGCCACCTTTGAGACCCTAGCTAATCAACTTAGCTGGCCTGCTGATCAATGGTCCACCCTTCTCAGAGTGCATCTTACAGGTCAAGCTGCAGTTACTCTCAGTAGCTTAACGTCTGAGAATGACTACCAGACCCTGCAGCAAGCAGTTTTGAACGCCTACCTTCTCTCCACCGAAAGCTACAGACGAAAATTCCGTGACCATCTTAAGGCAAGTACCACCACCTTTCTAGAATTTGTCAATACAAAGAAAAGATATTTCATGAAATGGCTGGAAGCAGCACATGTCTCTACATTTGCAGAACTCATCAACCTCATGCTAGTTGAGGAATTCTTGAGACGTGTTCCCCCTTCCGTCCGTTTATATCTAGCAGATAAAGAAGAAACCGACTACATCAAATGTGCGAAGTCGGCTGACACCTACAGCCTCATCCACCGGCTGACACCATCACCACCTTCCAGTAAGAAGTCTTGGTACGGTCACGATAAAGTGAGTACAGAGGAAGCGAGCTCACAATTGTATTGTAAGTATTGCAAACTCTATGGACATACCATAGATAGATGTGTGAAGGCTCAATACAAGAGCAATGAATCTACTAAACCCAAACAGACTCCTCCTAAGTCTGGTAAGCCTGTGATGAATGTTGGTGTTCATGTTAATGATCTTTCTCTCTTCAGCAAACACCTGTATCCTGGAACTGTCTCTACGAACGGTACAGATTCGGAGGGACGTTTCAAATTGAAGATCTTGAGGGACACAGCAGCTCTTCAGTCCATTATATTGAAATCGGCTGTACCTAACATCACCTACACCGGAGGAACCGTCCTTATCACTGACCTCACTGCTACTACTCCGTATCCACTCGCCAGAGTCCACCTGGATTTTCCCTTCGTGACCAGTGAGGTCCAAGTCGCCATCAGGGAAAAGCCTTTTCCCATTCCTGGAGTGCAACTTCTCCTGGGCAACGACTTGGCAGAAGATCTGCAACCGTCCAACCTGATCATCACGGACAAACCCCAGGTGTGTACTTCTGTGATGGATAATCCCATCTTTGAATATGTTCCAGCAGAGGTTCATGAAAGAGATAAAGTTTCTCCTCCGGTTTTGGTGACCACCCGTGCACAAGCTGCACGACCGCAACCAGCTGACTCTACTGCTACCGCTGTCCCTCAAGACCCTCAGAATCTACCTCCTAATCTTACTACTTTGGAGTTCCATAAGTTACAGAGGGAAGATCAATCATTAACACCATTATTCTTCCAGGCTGAGACTCAACCTGACAGTATCCCTGGGTTCTTCCTAGAGAATGAATTGCTCTACCGCAGATACAGACCCAGCAAGCTGAAGGAGGATGACGATTGGGCCAATGACAACTAGTGATTCCCACCAGCATACGGCCCGATATTCTACACCTGGTCCACGGAGCTCTTTCTCACTATGGTTTCAACAAAACCTACCACGGAATCAGACAAGACTACTACTGGCCAGGTATGGTAAAAGACGTTAAAAAGTACGTACAACAGTGTCATACATGTCAGATGGCAGGTAAACCTAACATCTCTATTCCCCAGGCTCCACTAAAACTCATCCAGGTGCCTGCGGAACCTTCCCACAGACTCATCATAGACTGTGTTGGTCCTTTACCCAGGACCAGTTCTGGCAACGCATATATATTAACTATCATGTGTCCTACCACCAGATTCACCATAGCAGTTCCAGTAAAGAACATTACGGCTGCTACTGTGGTGAAACAACTA
Source organism: Procambarus clarkii (assembly GCF_040958095.1). NCBI lineage: Eukaryota > Metazoa > Arthropoda > Malacostraca > Decapoda > Cambaridae > Procambarus > Procambarus clarkii. The sequence goes on along the minus strand of NC_091162.1, from coordinate 2,277,777 downwards.
TTGAAGATCTTCACCCAGTATGGATTTCCAAGAGAGGTTCAAAGCGACTGTGGCACCAACTTCACCAGTGATCTCTTCAAGAAGACACTGGAAGAGTTCAACAACACACAGGTACTGTCCAGCCCCTATCATCCTGCTTCACAGGGTTCTCTTGAACGTAGTCATCAGACTAGTAAAGCACTCCTAAAGAAGTTCTGCAATGACACCTTGAAGGACTGGGATAAACAACTTGATCTCATTATGTGCATTTTCAGAAGTCTCCCCAATGAGTCTCTAGGAATATCTCCTTATGAGATGCTCTACGGATGTAAGTGCCGTACTCCTCTCAAAGCTTTCAAAGACTCTCTACGTAATGCCACCTTCAGTGACCCTCAGAATGTGCCTCAGTTTCTTCAAAACTTAAAACACATTCTAGAGAGAGTACTTGCTAATTTGCAAGAATTTGCTAATGACAACCTATTGAAAGCCCAGGAGAAGACGAACACTCATTTTGACTAAAGCAGCAAATTAAGGAAATTTAAACCAGGAGACTTCGTGTTGGCATATTTTCCTATCCCAGGTTCTCCATTGCAAAACAAGTTTTCAGGACCCTTCCGTATCAAGAAGTGCAGGAACAACCACAATTACGTTCTTGAGACTCCAGAAAGGCGGCGGAAGACCCAGTTGTGTCACGTCAACCTCCTAAAGCAGTATAAAGGTATTCCCCCTACTGTGTGGTAGCAGACCCAACATCTAAAGGTCCATACCTCCACAGTGAAACCTTCCCTGCTTCTCCCGAAAGCATTAACATTGAGATGGTGCTTTCCAAATCAGAAATCCTACCTGATCTTCATCCCAATTTACAGGACTATAATAGTGCTCCTTTGCCATGTTCTAATACTATTCTCGCCTCGCCAGATAGCACGAAGCCTTTCATCCTCCATGTCGACGCCAGTGGTACCGGCATCGGGGGTGACCTGATGCAACAACGAGGCGAGGAGATTCGACCTGTTAGCTACTACAGCTACAAGGAACTACAACACGATCGAAAGTGAGCCACTCTCCATCGTCCTGAATTTGCAGCACTTCGAATCGTCCCTGCAAAGTGCTCGGTCTACCACCATCTACTCGGACCACAATCCCCTACGCTTCCTGCAGCAAGCCCAACTCCACAATCAACGGCTTCTACGATGGGCTTGATATCTGCCGAATTTCAAACTGGAGATTTCTACATCAAGGGTTCTGACAACATCATAGCAGACGCCCTCTCCAGAGTCTATGAGGTGGAGGCTGCTCCACCTACCACTCTACCACCTGAAGATGTAACTTCACCCGGAACCGCAGGCTTCGGGGGAGAGTTGTGACGATAATCTCTTTCTAGAGAGATTGAGCCTGCTCTTCCCTACCTCAGCTTACGTCCAGTTAACAAGTATAAGATGCTACATTCAAGATACGTCACTGGTAGCACAAAACGTTTTGACCAGGAAGCAAAACGTACCCAAGATCCCCCCTACTCCACACACCCTCCACGCCGGCTTGTCGTCAAACCAGCACCTGCGCACTGCACCACCGTGCCATCTACCTGAATCGACGTCAGAGCCCTGACCAGCTATCAACTTCAGAATATTCTTTGTGCTCTTATCGTTGACATCTCTCTCTGGCATACTAAGCTCACTGGCTTGTATACGAAGGGAGGTCTCAGCCATAGCCGATATTCTCAGCACCATTTTACTATTTCACCTTTATACTATTGTGTCTCACATTGTCTTTGCATTTATCTTTGTTATTTAATTGTATTTTTCATTCCCCCGAGATTTTGTTTTTATTTTCATTTATGTTTAAAGTAAATATATTAAAGTTTCATTGTTCATACTTTGTGCTTTACGTATTCCTCCCTCTCACTTACCACAGACAACAGGCAAGCAGTCTATATTTTTTTTATAAGTGTGACCAGGCATTGACACCTGCCATTGGAGGACTGCCGAACATCTACACTCCAACACTTTCCCGTCACAGGTGTCTCCAAGAGACACCGTGTTGAGGCTTTGTTCCGAAGAACGTGTTGGTGACATGGAGACCATGAAGGCAGCAGAGTTGTAGCAGAGGTTGCCTGTTCTCATTCATCTTCCCTATGCTGAATTGACCCAGACAAGTGGGCCAAAAGTTGTAATCGGCACCCACTCTGGCCTTGAAATCGCCCAGGATGAACAGTGGCTCCTTTACAGGGATTCTCGCTATGACTCTGTTGAGGTCATCGTAGAATTTTTCCTTTGCCTCTGCTGGAGAAGTCAGGGTTGGTGCATATGTACTAATTACATTGACTGGTTCTGTTTGGGAATGCAGTTGCAGTGACAGAATTCGTTCGGTTTCCCCCAATTGGTGGCATAATGTGTCCCAACAGTGCATTCCTGACGGCAAATCCCACACCATGTTCTCTGGTCTCATCAGGTGGTTTTCCTTGCCAGAAGAAAGAGAAGGTCCTCTCTCTCACAGATCCTGATCCAGGGAGCCTGGTCTCTTGGAGAGCAACAATATCCATCTGCAGCTTGCTCAGCTCCCTATCGTTGATTGCTGTTTTCCGGGCGTCGTTGATTTTTTGCAGGTCGTCAGAGAAACCAGGTGTCAGTGTCCTGACGTTCCATGTGGTCAGCTTTAGGGTAGTTGATATTTTCTTTTTAGGTTTGGTATTGCTTGGTGCAGAGTTGTAGGGGCGCTTGTCGGTTTTCACCCTAAACCCCACGCACCCAGTAAGGTTAACGTACCGTGGCGAAGCAACACCTAATTGGCTGGGGTTTGCCCAGCTTGAGGCGGGCGGTAGCTACCCAGTGGGGCGCGATGACCCCTCCCTTTATTGGAAGGAACCCCTGGCGTCACACTGTTCATCAATTGAGCAGATGACTTAAAACCGGTAGACTGTCGCTTCCCGTGTTGGTTCGACGCTGTGAGGCGAAGCTGGAGTATCCTCTCCAGGGCAAAAAGCCTGGGTAGGTAGATATGGAGGAGAAGCTGTTACCCATGCAGCAGGTCCCCCTTCTCCATGTTGCTGAAATTATCCAATGGAAAGGCAAATGCCAATACACATGGTTCCAGCACCGTCGCAGGAGCTGCCAGAACGAGGTCGAAATCAACAATGAACTGCCTTAGGGGCTCCAACTCCGGGTTTTTCCTCGAGGTTGAATCCTGAAGCCTTTCCCCAAAAAAGGGGTTTGGCCGCAAGGCAGCGGAGGTTTAAAATCAGGGTTTTACATCCGCTAGATGGGCTGCCTTCCCAGGCTATCGAGTCCCATCTACCCAGAGCAGCTTGTTTTAAGGAGCCAGAGGCACGCCCTCGCCCCTTCTCCTGTCGGTAAGAGCAGTTCCGCCGGACTTAAAGACTAAGCCACCCGTGTAAACCAGGAGTTGACCTTGGTTCTCAGAGACTATTTGAGACGCACTGAGTTTTTTGGGGTTTACAGTCCCCAAGTGGGTAAGCCCCAAAGAACTCAGTATATAAGCAAGACAACAACGTCTCATTCCAGGCGATTAACAATGTATAAACAACAGGCCTACATCAAGGAACATATAATCTCTTCTCACAACCAGACCATCACCAGAGAAATCTTAACAAACAATACAGAAATCATTGATAGATACAGCGATAGCAGGGGGCTCGACATCTGCGAGGCACTATGAATCAAAAAGTCAACACCAGCAATCAACAGCCAATTAATGCACAACTATATTCTACCCACTTCAAGACTCCAAACCAATATAGAAGCACCAAGAGGAAGTATGGGCCAATAGGCCTTCTGCAGTTACTTCCATTCTTAGGTTTTTATACTCATTGGTTCGTGTTCTGTAATTTGTGCAAATTTCAATCAGCTCACCCAAAACTTTTGTACCATATCACCTCACCCAAATGCGAGTATAAGTATGAATGTATTTTGCGTTTTACAGGTTACAGATGTGCGTGTAAACTAAAGTCTTTGAAGATGTAATAAGTTGTTACGAAACGCCTTCAGGCGTCAAACTAGAAATAAAAATGAATTTTGGAGAATTGATTTCTCAATTACCATCGACAGTGAAAAGAAACAAAAAAAATATTGAGAAAATTCGTGTTAGAATTATATATATATATATATATATATATATATATATATATATATATATATATATATATATATATATATATATATATATATATATTTTTTTTTTACACATATATATTTACTTTATTTGAACTTTGTTACAAAAAAGGAGTTACATATGGGTTACAAAGATGGTTGTCATAGGTTGTCGAGTTCCTCCAGCTCCTCAGATGGCGGGCAGGAACCCTGGATGCAGTGCGCATTTCCCCTCTGTATCGCCACACTGAGGCGCTGGAAAGCTTGCAGCTCTCGGGTCCCTTGTTGTTTCAATGAGCCTAGAACCCAGTTCCTTAAAAAAACTGGTAGCACTTTTACCCCAGGCGCCGAGCGTCTCAGAAGCAATGGGGACAAAATTGTAGTGGTGATCCAGTTCTCTATACTTACGGGATTTGGCTGCTTCCCTGTGGGTGGCAGCGCCACCTGGTTGTGCAACACTGAGGTTAATGTAGGTGTTAGCCAGGGTTGATACGCACGTGTAGTCCCATACCAACTGCTTGCCATTCTTCCAGGGGTTCACTGTGATACCATCCGGGCGACCAATAAGAGCATCAGAGTTACGGGGCGTTAGGTAACGGGGCTCTCATTCAGCTGGGCATCCAGCTGTGGTGAGGCTCCTCTTGATGATGTCGTTAACTTCACTGTGCCTCGAGTGCCATCCCCCTGTGCTTTGGCAGAGTAGGCCATGGTGACCGTACCTGTCAGCCACCACCTCGCCGCAAATACACCTATATCTGGTGTGGATTGGGGCAGCAAGGCGGAGGGCCACAGCAATTCGGAGGGCGTGTGGTGTGAGACGCGTGCCAGTTGCCGACATTGGGGTTGCTAACAGGAAATCCCCTGCATGTGGTGCTGCTACTGCTGTGAGGCGAGCAATGTCGTGTTGTGTTGTTGCAGCACCCAGGCACTCTGCAGCAACTTGGTCTACAATGGGACCATCCCAGCTGGATTGCTTGTGGGATTTTGGGGATGGTGGTTGAGGTGATATATATATATATATATATATATATATATATATATATATATATATATATATATATGTGTGTGTCGTACCTAGTAGCCAGAACGCACTTCTCAGGCTACTATGCAAGGCCTGATTTGCCTAATAAGCCAAGTTTTCCTGAATTAATATATTTTCTCTAATTTTTTTCTTATGAAATGATAAAGCTACCCATTTCATTATGTATGAGGTCAATTTTTTTTTATTGGAGTTAAAATTAACGTAGATATATGACCGAACCTAACCAACCCTACCTAACCTAACCTAACCTATCTTTATAGGTTAAGTTAAGTTAGGTAGCCGAAAAAGATAGGTTAGGTTAGGTTAGGTAGGTTAGGTAGTCGAAAAACAATTAATTCATGAAAACTTGGCTTATTAGGCAAATCGGGCCTTGCATTGTAGGCTGAGAAGTGCGTTCTGGCTACTAGGTACGACATATATATATATATATATATATATATATATATATATATATATATATATATATATGTTGTACCTAATAGCCAGAACGCACTTCTCAGCCTACTATTCAAGGCCCGATTTGCCTAATAAGCCAAGTTTTCATGAATAAATGATTTTTCGTCTACCTAACCTACCTAACCTAACCTAACCTAGCTTTTTTTGGCTACCTAACCTAACCTTACCTATAAATATAGGTTAGGTTAGGTTAGGTAGGGTTGGTTAGGTTCGGTCATATATCTACGTTAATTTTAACTCCAATAATAAAAAATTGACCTCATACATAGAGAAAAGGGTTGCTTTATCATTTCATAAGAAAAAAATTATAGTAAATATATTAATTCAGGAAAACTTGGCTTATTAGGCAAATCGGGCCTTGAATAGTAGGCTGAGAAGTGAGTTCTGGCTACTAGGTACGACATATATATATATATATATATATATATATATATATATATATATATATATATATATATATATATATATATATATATATATATATATATATATATATATATATATATATATGTCGTACCTAATAGCCAGAACGCACTTCTCTGCCTACAATGCAAGGCCTGATTTGCCTAATAAGCCAAGTTTTCATGAATTAATTGTTTTTTGACTACCTAACCTACCTAACCTAACCTAACCTAACTTTTTCGGCTACCTAACCTAACCTAACCTATAGAGATAGGTTAGGATAGGTTAGGTAGGGTTGGTTAGGTTCGGTCATATATCTACGTTAATCTTAACTCCAATAAAAAAAAATTGACCTCATACGTAATGAAATGGGTAGCTTTATCATTTCATAAGGAAAAAATTAGAGAAAATATATTAATTCAGAAAAACTTGGCTTATTAGGCAAATCGGGCCTTGCATAGTAGGCTGAGAACTGCATTCTGGCTACTAGGTACGACATATATATATATATATATATATATATATATATATATATATATATATATATATATATATATATATATATATATATATATATATATGTATATATATATATATGTCGTACCTAGTAGCCAGAACTCACTTCTCAGCCTACTATGCAAGGCCTGATTTGCCTAATAAGCCAAGTTTTCCTGAATTAATATATTTTCTCAAATTTTTTTCTTATGAAATGATAAAGCTACCCATTTCATTATGTATGAGGTCAATTTTTTTTTATTGGAGTTAAAATTAACGTAGATATATGACCGAACCTAACCAACCCTACCTAACCTAACCTAACCTATCTTTATGGGTTAGGTTAGGTTAGGTAGCCGAAAAAGCTAGGTTAGGTTAGGTTAGGTAGGTTAGGTAGTCGAAAAACAATTAATTCATGAAAACTTGGCTTATTAGGCAAATCGGGCCTTGCATAGTAGGCTGAGAAGTGCGTTCTGGCTACTAGGTACGACATATATATATATATATATATATATATATATATATATATATATATATATATATATATATATATATATATATATATATATATATATATATATATATATATATGCCCGCCACGCTTTGCTGTGGCTCAGTCAGGGTAAGTGGGAAAGAAAGAAAGAAAAGGGGAAAGCGCACGTTTCTAATATGTTTTTTAATTTTACAATGCTTGTGGGTATACAATATATTTTGTTGTTCCATTATCTGTGGAGATAAAGAGACTGTCTGGTTTGCCGACTCTCGAACAAACAAAATAAAATTGTCCATGTGAGAAGCAATCTGTGTCTAGATATAAACTGCACAATTTTGAAGACTGTCCATGAGCTTTCTTGATTTTTTTGTTTGTTTGCAGGGATATTCCTGCGCGTGCCCTAAGCCTCTGGCTGGCCAACTAAGTGTTGCTTGTTTTTGCTTTACTTGAGCGGAGTATGAGTATTTATGACTCGTATGGTCGCTTCAGTAAGATTTTGCCATATGTGTTTAACAACTTCTTCTGCTCTGTTGAATCTGAGTTGAAATCTTAATGGGTTTGTAACTGTGCACTGTGTTAGATAATTTGCCAGTGGTCTGTCGGGCATTTCTCCACAGTGCTGACATTTCCTCTCATCTTCCGGAACCTGTAAGCCTATTTCCCATGCACATGGGTATCCAATCCTGATGTGATGTAAGTGTACTTCTGTTGCTCTACTGTTCCCTTTCATCAAACTAAGTGGTTCGTAGTTGGTTGAATTCTTATACCAACCTGCCGATTCTGATGTTGCAACTGCTGTGTTGTGGTCACTGTACATCTTTTGCATTGCTCTGTTTCTAATTACTTTCTTAATCTGTGATATACTCTGTGGTATGTAAATGTCTACATTTCTTCTCTTAGTTACAAGTTTTGCAGCTTCGTCTGCAATGTCATTTCCTATTATTCCCACATGGCTTGGCACCCAGTTGATAAGTACCCGTCGGCCTTGTCGTTTGAGTGTTTGCATTAATGATATTACATTTGTGATGACATATGTGTTCTTGTTGCAATGTTTCGATGGCGGTTCTTGAATCTGTATGTATGATAACATGTTGTTGGTGTTCAGCAAGAGCATGTTCCAAAGCCTTCTGAATGGCTAGCATCTCTGTTTGTAAAGTCGAACACCCATTTGAGAGCCTCCAACTATTTACAAAGTTTCCTGCTTTAACTGCAGCTCCGGTTTCTTGTCCCTGCTGGTTTACTGATCCATCTGTCAAGTAAGTGAAGCTGACAGATGCCAAGTTTGCTCCTATATGCATCTGTTCAATGTTACGTAGCAGATGAGGATCTGTCTGGTTCTTTTTTCCTTCAATAACCATAATCTTCAAGTCTGCTGGAGAAGATTCCCAAGGGGCTTGCATAACAAAGTCTGCATGTATTTCGTCGACACACTTTTCAGTGACTGTGTTTGTTATATCAAATGTATTGATGGTGTTTATCGCACAAAGGGTCAACCTTTTGCTATTGGAGGCTCTTGTCTCCAGAGTTAGTGTTCCAGTGATTATATCTTTAAGTGATATACTTAAAGACAGATTCTAGGTCTAGTCAATATCTTGGTCAGCATGCATTGTTGATTGTGACTGCATACGCCAATCGAATTTGTAATTACTATCTCTTAAATTGAAAAGGCATATTTGTAGGAATCATAGGAATGCGAAGAATAAGAACATCTTCACCTTTGAAAGGTCCTGTCAAGATTGTTGCTTCTACGACGTCACTGATTAATTTTTTTACTGGAAGCCGCGTGGCGTTGCAAAGTTTTGGCTGGTTGATATTTCGCAACATGATAATTGGCACGCCGATTTTCAATTGCCGTGCGTGTGATAGTATCTCTAACAGATCGAGTGTATTCAAAAATTCTGTTGGATAATTAACCGCTTCATTTGCTTCCTCAACAGTGTCGACGGACTTGTATGTGACTGCCTCGCTTTGGATGTTAGACTGAATAATATTGTTAAGATCGTGTGCCGGATGCTTTAGAAATGTTGCACGTGGGAGTTTTAATGAATTGCATGTTCGATGGCAATTTCAAAGCCGAGGTAGCAGTTCTTCCATTTGGTAGCAATGTCGCAGCTATTCCGGACGATGCAAGAGCTAAGGCTATGCAATTTTGGGATCGAAATGCTGCCAGAATCAATCTAATTAGTAATGTTTTACCAGTTCTTGTTGGCGCATCTAAGAAAAATTATCAAGCCCGTTATAGACAGTTTGAATTATTTGATTGTAAATGCCTTTTCACTCAAGCGTTAGCCAAGGAATATTTGATTGCACATACGACAACAGATCACCCGTGTTGTAACTTTGTTCACGACGCAATTCTATATCGAACGGAACAGCAGCAGATTGATTCAGTTATGACATTTCCAATTGATTGAGAACTTTGATCGCGATTTCTAAGCACAAATCTTCAATCATTATCAATGCTTCTTTGTAGATTTCTGCTGTGAAATCAATGTTCATATTTGAATTTTCCTTGCGTATTCAATGTACAATATCTTCAGCCATGTGCAATTTATATATCTTCCATAACTCTGTTGGAGATGAAGGAGCGCCGGTGGTCAATATGATTGCAAACAATGCACGATTTTGATTTGGATGTGACGTGTTGGACGCGTTATTAATGCATACATCCTAGTGTCGGTCGTTCTTCAATTAATTCAGAGGTTGACATTCATTACGGAAAGTGGCATGTGTAACGCTGTTGACAAATCTCAATTGCTGGAAGACGTTGATCCAGGCACATTTACCAACAGCATGCGAAGAAAGAAGCATTTATCTTGATTGTGATGCACGGTGGATGTCTGCCTATCTTAGTTTATTTGAATATGTCAAGTTGTCCGTCGACTTGCTCTCCTCGTTTGCGTCGTTCAAATGATTTTCTACTGGCATTCCACGTGTAATACGTAGGCACTTCTGAATACAACAGTCTTTTGGCAAACGCGTCATTTTGACATAACACGAAGACAGCTGTAACCGTTGTAACCAGTGGATTCATAGTATTTGCAGCAGTAAAATTAACGCATTTTCTGTTTTCTTGTTTTCAAAACAAAAATAAAAAGTACTAGAGAAATATTTCAATTCAAACATAGATCAATCGACACATCTCAATTTCACCACCAATTGCACTGAAAAATATGAACAGTTAAAAAAACGAAATGAAAAACAATGAAAAAAGAAACCAATAAACTATACTCACGAAATTAGCACTATGGTAAACAACGCAGCTCAATTCGAAGGATATGACACACAAAATAATTAAATCAAAATGAAAATAAATCAAAGTAGAACACAAATCAATTTATCAATGCAATCAGAAACATTGAAATGAAATCGTAATGTATTTTAAATAGCGTGTGTTGCTCTTACGTGCAACAGATGGCGCTTTATTTCCAAAAAAAACATATTTTTACCCGTCACAGGTGTTGCATGTAGATAGTAGGTATATAAAAACATGCACGTATTCGAATGGAATGTTGTCACAAATTTCAAAGCAATCGGAGAAGAACTTTCGGAGTTTACAGCATGTGATGGTCTTACGTTTTACAGATGGCGCTGATTTTCCCAAAAATCATGTTTTTCCCTGTTACAGGTGAGGTATATATATAGTAGGTGTATAAAAACACTCGTCTATTCGAATGCAACGTTGTGTCAAAATTTGAAAGCAATCGGTAGAGAGGTTTCGATGATTTCCCTCACATGAAAAACACATAAAAAACACAGTTAAAAAAAAAAACGTCCTGTCACAGTTAAAAAAAAAAAACGTCCCCGTTTTTTTCCCCGTCACAGACGAGAAAAAAAACATACTATATCTATATAGTATGTATATAAAAACCTGCTCGGATGCGGATGAAACGTTGTGTGAAAATTTCAAAGCAATTGGTGAAGAACTTTCGGAGATTAGCGATTTTGAACAAACGAACATTTCCATTTTTATTTATATAAAAATGAACATTTCGAACATTTTGAACAAACGAACATTTCCATTTTTATTTATATAGATTAGTATATTTTGGTAGGAGTCTGTCTTGTAAACATATGTTGTATAATATGACCGAAAATGTAAGATTAATAATTCTAACACGAATTTTCTCAATATTTCTTATGTTTCTTTTCACTGTCGATGGTAATTGAAAAATCCATTCTCCAAAATTCATTTTTATTTCTTGTCTGACGCAACGCCTGAACGCGTTTCGTAATAACTTATTACATTTTTAAAGACTTTAGTTTAAACACACAACAGACAACCTGTAAAAACGCAAAATACGTCGATACTTATACTGGCATTACGGTGAGGTGATATGGTACAACAGTTTTGATTTAGGTGAACAAACTTGTGACAAACACAAGACAAAACACGAAACAATAGGCATAATTTGAATATGAGAACATAAGAATGGAATTAACTGCAGAGTGCCTATTGGCCCATACTTCCTCTTGATGCTTCTATATTGATTCGGAGTCTTCAGGTGGGTAGAATATAGTTGTGCATTAATTGGCTGTTGATTGTTGGTGTTGACATTATGATGCGTAGTGCCTCGCAGTTGTCGAGCCGCCTGCTATCGCTGTATCTATTGATGATTTCTGTGTTGTTTGTTAAGATTTCTCTGGTGATGGTCTGGTTGTAAAAAGCGATTATATATTCCTTAATGGAGCCCTGTTGTTTAAGCAATGCTAATCGCTTGGAAACAGACGTTGTTGTCCTGCCTATATACTGAGTTCTTTGGGGCTTACAGTCCCCAAGTGGGCATTTGAAGACAAAGACGACGTTGGTTTCCTTGAAGGCGTTCTGCTTTGTGTCTGGAGAGTTTTTCATGAGGAGGTTGGCCGTTTTCTTGTTTTTGCAGTACAAAAACTACAAAAAAAGGAAAACGGCCGACCTCCTCATGAAGAAAACTCTCTCTCTCTCTCACACACACCAGTTGATTGATAGTTGAGAGGTGGGACCAAAGAGCCAAAGCTCAACCCCCGCAAGCACAAATAGGTGAGTACAAATAGGTGAGTACACACACACACACACACACACACACACACACACACACACACACACACACACACTCAAGGACTGCTTGAGGCTTCAAGAAGACCTAGACAAGCTGAAGGAATGGTCGAACAAATTGTTGTTAGAGTTTAACCCAAGCAAATGTAATGTAATGAAGATAGGCGTAGGGAGCAGGAGGCCAGATACAAGGTATCATCTGGGAGATGAAATTCTTCATGAGTCAGAGAGAGAAAAAGATTTGGGGGTTGACGTCACGCCAGACCTGTCCCCTGCAGCACATATCAAGAGGATAACATCAGCGGCATATGCCAGGCTTGCCAACATAAGAACGGCATTCAGAAACTTATGTAAGGAATCATTCAGAACTTTGTATACCACATATGTCAGGCCAATCCTGGAGTTTGCAGCTCCAGCATGGAGTCCATATCTAGTCAATGATAAGACTAAACAGGAAAAGGTTCAAAGGTTTGCCACCAGACTAGGCCGAGCTGAGAGGTATGAGCTACGAGGAGAGACTACGGGAATTAAACCTCACTTCGTTGGAAGACAGAAGAGTTAGGTGGGACATGATCACCACATTCAAGATTCTCAAGGGAATCGACAGGGTTGATAAAGACAGGCTATTTAAGGGGCACACGCACTAGGGTACACAGGTGGAAACTGAGTGCCCAAATGAGCCACAGAGATATTAGAAAGAACATTTTTAGTGTCAGAGTGGTTGACAAATGGAATGCATTAGGAAGTAATGTGGTGGAGGCTGACTCCATACACAGTTTCAAGTGTAGATATGATAGAGGCCAATAGGCTCAGGAACCTGTACACCTATTGATTGACGGTTGAGAGGCGGGACCAGAGAGCCAGAGCTCAACCTCCGCAAGCACAACTAGGTGAGTACACACAGCTAAACACAGATGCCGAAGAAATATAAGAAAATTCACTTTCGCAAACAGAGTGGTAGACGGTTGGGACAAGTTATGTGAGAACGTGCTGGAGGCCAAGACCATTAGTAGTTTCAAAGCGTTATATGACAAAGAGTGCTGGGAAGACGGGACACCACGAGCGTAGCTCTCATCCTGTAACTACACTTAGGTAATTACACACACACACACACACACACACACAAGTATACATATACATAAAGTAATAAACCGCCAAAGTGGCGCATCACATCCTAGACGATCTTTACCAGGAGCTCCAACACAGCACACACAGCTCATGTTCCTCCTCTGAATCCCGCAAGTAGTGGAGACTGCACGCAGCAGCGGCATCAACCACAACCACATCAACCGCGGCATCACTTTGATGGGAGGAAACCCTGGACGAAGGCACCATTCCGGAAGCTCCAGACAATTATCCAGACTAGAGACAGCACTAATTTGAATAACGATCGTGACCATCTTGCCTGTGTGTGTGTCTGAGTAATGATGCTTGTATCTCTTAGTCTGAGAGCTTCCGTTTCTCCTCTGCTTAGGGGACTTTGTTCCCAAACCTCTCACACTAGTTTTTGACTACGACGAGGCTTAAAGAATCGTATTTCGTAGTACATGAAAAATACGAAAATTATTATTTATATTTAAGTGAAGATCATATGATTGGCCAAATGGTCTTCAATATATAGGCAATCTCTGTTGATGAAGGAGGTATTTATTGTGAAAATGTTCACAATGAGAACAAATAGAACATGGAGGTATGGTTGCAAGCTTCAGACAACTGAAGCTATATATATATGTATATATATATATAGCTTCCTAGCTATATATATTGTGACGGTAACGCGTTGGTGTTCGGCTGTTTAAGGCTAGGGGTATGACCTCGTCACATAGTTATAAAAAAAAATAGAAAAACTGGAACTTCGTCTGTGGTAAGGTAAGGAGAAGACACACAAAACACAAGTAAAACTTTAACAATGAAATTTTAATGACGTTAAATAAATCAAAACATGAAAATAATGCACAAACAAATATGTATAATAAAATCAATGAATCAAAATAATAAGAATTCTTAAATGACAAAATGAAAAGTTACGTTAAGGCAAAATAACAAGAAGTGCAATACAACAGTAAGTGGGAGGTGCTGGAATATTGGCTTAAAGCCACCACCTCTCTCAGTACACTCTAGAGTCTAGCTGGGAGGTGTGCTGGCTACGAAAGCACGGAACATTCTGAAGACTGATGTTGGGGCGACCCCAGACATCGGGTAGTATTGGGGGGGGGCGAGGCAGGTGCAGCCAGACCGGCGACCAATCAGCGGAGTCGTAGCGATCAACGGGTAGTTTGGTGGTTGGAGTTCGAACAGGTGGCTGGTTGCATACGTTTCTGCTCACCCTGGCAAGCCTTGCTGGTGTTTGTTGTCGTTGTTGGACATTTCTTCCATAGTCTTTTATATAGTTGTGAAGACGTAATTTTGGAGGGAAGAGCAGGCTCAATCTATTGAAGGAGATTATCGTCACAACTCTCCCCCGAAGCCTGCGGTTCTGGAAGAAGTACGTCGTTATGTGGTGGAGTAATGGATGGAGTCGCTTCTACTTCATAAACTCTGGAGAGGGCATCGGCTACGATTGTAGAGCCGCTGTGTCCCTCAAGATCTTCAATTTGAAACGTCCCTCCGGATTTGAACCGTTGGCAGAGACAGTTCCAGTATACAGGTGGTTACTGAAAAGAGAAAGATCATTAACATCAACACCAACATTCATCACAGGCTTACCGGACTTAGGAGGAGTGGGTTTGGGTCGTTGTTGGTCAGTGGTTCCCTTGTATTGAGACTTACCACACTTGTCTATGGTATGTCCATAGAGTCTACAATATTTGCAGTACAGTTGTGAACCAGCTTGATCGGGGCTCACCTTCTCGTAACTGTACCACGACTTCTTACTGGAGGATGGTTCAGGTGTCAGCCGGTGGATGAGGCTGTAAGTGTCAGCCGACTTAGCACACTTCAGGTAGTCGGTTTCTTCTTTATCTGCTAAGTAGAGGCGGACAGGAGGCGGCACACGTCTCAAGAATTCTTCAACAAGCATCAGGTTGACGAGTTCTGTAAAAGTAGAGACATGTGCTGCTTCCAGCCATTTCATGAAATACCTCCGTTTCGTGTTAGCAAACTCGAGGAAGGTAGTGGTACTTGCCTTCAGGTGGTCACGGAATTTCCTTCTATAACTTTCAGTAGAGAGGAGGTAGGCGTCCAACACTGCTTGTTTCAGAGTGTAGTAGTCATTCTCAGACGCCAAAGTACTGAGTGTGACTGCAGCTCTACCTGTAAGATGGACTCTGAGAAGTGTGGCCCATTGGTCGACAGGCCAACTGAGTTGATTAGCAAGGGTTTCAAAGGTGGTAAAGAACACATCAACTTCTGCTTCTACAAAGGATGGCATTAACTTACTTGCATGTGATATATTAAAACTGACGGGAAGATTGGCAGTAGCTTGTTGGCGTTGAGTGAAGTGTGAAGTTTCCAAGGAGATTTCGCGTTGACGACACTCTAGAGCCAGAGTCGCTTGTTGCTTGTCATGTTCGCGTTGCATCTCCAACTCGCGTCGTTTGGTTTCAAGCTGTACTCGTTCCCGCTCCTGGAGTAGTGCAACCTCACGTTCTTGTTCGTCTCTCCTCAAGGCAGCTTCACGTTCTCTGAGGGTGATTTCTCGTTCTTGTTCTTCCCTCCTCAAAGCAGCTTCGCGTTCTTGTTCTTCTCTTCGTATGGCAGCTGCTTCTCTTTGCTGCTCACGTTCAATCTTGGCCAGCTCTAGTTTAAGTTTCATCGTTGCCAAGTCAGTTTTCTCTGCAATATAGTAAGTTTCATGAGTTTCAGAGTCTATCTTACCTTGCTCTAAATAGTAATCCAGCAACAGGTTGTGTAGGTCATTTTTGTTGGCTTGATAGGGAACTTCTAGTTGATACTCATGTGCAAGAGTTTGTAGTTCAGTCCTCTTGGCACGACTTAAAGTCCCTATTTCACCTGCTGGATTTGCACGGAAAGTTTGGAGACGAAACATGGTGAAATTAGCAAATAAAGGTACACGAATATTCAATAATGAAATGTCAGAAACAGGACAACGTGGCAACTGGTACCTATCCTGTGTGATCTTTAACAATTAACGTTAAGTGAAAGATATTAAATGATTAAATTAAATCAAGGGCGCAGGAAATCTTGTACCCGGTACTCATGTAAGAGAATAAGGGCAAGAAAATCCTACTAACAAATGAAACAAAGTTTCGAAAACAAATGAAACAGTTAAATGCTTCAAAAGTAAAATTGGTAGTCCAAGGATGTAGGCATACCTTGCCAAGTCTCTATAGGACATAAAGCAAGTTTTTCCTACTGAATTTAATATGATACTTACAGAATTAGCGAACTTTTGTGCTCTGAAAAAATAAGCTAATTCCCTACCGTTGTATGTATCATCATCTCTGACTGACGTGTAGGGGTGCGAGGTGTCAACTGGTGACGAGAACCGCTGCTGAGGTCCCAATTCAGCAACTAAAGTTCGAGCTAGAGGAACTATGGCCCTCTTTGTCCTCCTACAGTCAGATTGCAGAAGATTGGGTACTCTTGACCCGGGGCAGACCACAGTACCAGGGTACCAATATGATGATCTGTCAGAATGAGAAATATTCAAGGGACATAGATGGTAAATACGAGTAATAACAAGGAGGGAGAGATGACCAATTAAGAGTATGACTGAGGCCTACAGTCACCACGTAATCCAAAGTTGTCTCACCTTCACTATATGTTACTCTCGTAATGCACAATACACCGCACCTTATAAAAAATGAAATTGAATGAAAAATAGTAAAGCTACGTTAACAGAGTTAAATACGCTTACCATAAATTACCACTTGGCACCAGTACCTGAGTGAGGCTCCCGGACAGGCCCCCATATAACTTGTGACGGTAACGCGTTGGTGTTCGGCTGTTTAAGGCTAGGGGTATGACCTCGTCACATAGTTATAAAAAAAAATAGAAAAACTGGAACTTCGTCTGTGGTAAGGTAAGGAGAAGACACACAAAACACAAGTAAAACTTTAACAATGAAATTTTAATGACGTTAAATAAATCAAAACATGAAAATAATGCACAAACAAATATGTATAATAAAATCAATGAATCAAAATAATAAGAATTCTTAAATGACAAAATGAAAAGTTACGTTAAGGCAAAATAACAAGAAGTGCAATACAACAGTAAGTGGGAGGTGCTGGAATATTGGCTTAAAGCCACCACCTCTCTCAGTACACTCTAGAGTCTAGCTGGGAGGTGTGCTGGCTACGAAAGCACGGAACATTCTGAAGACTGATGTTGGGGCGACCCCAGACATCGGGTAGTATTGGGGGGGGGCGAGGCAGGTGCAGCCAGACCGGCGACCAATCAGCGGAGTCGTAGCGATCAACGGGTAGTTTGGTGGTTGGAGTTCGAACAGGTGGCTGGTTGCATACGTTTCTGCTCACCCTGGCAAGCCTTGCTGGTGTTTGTTGTCGTTGTTGGACATTTCTTCCATAGTCTTTTATATAGTTGTGAAGACGTAATTTTGGAGGGAAGAGCAGGCTCAATCTCTTGAAGGAGATTATCGTCACAATATATATATGTATATATATAAATATATATATATATATATATATATATATATATATATATATATATACATATACATACATGTAGCCATGTAGCCATTAAGTTTGGCTACAAATTCGTCTGTGTTTACATCTGAAGGCCATATACTAAAATAACGAATTTTGTAAGATGTAAACACAGACGAATTTGTAGCCAAACTTAATGACCAAGTCACCTCTATAAAATTTACTATGGAGACTGAAATTGATAAATTTTGGCCATTCCTAGATGTACTTATTCATAGGGAAGATTTTTCACTAAAGTTTAGTGTTTACAGAAAACCTACGAATAATTTATCTTACGTTCATTATTTTTCAGGGCATAGATACAATGTGAAAAAGTTATTTTTTTCTTCAATGTATCTAAGAGCTCTTCGAGTTGTGAGTCCAGAATTCTTAGACGAAGAGTTTATGAATATTGATTCGATTGGTCTCAAGCTTTGTTAACCACTGAGTTTTTTGGAAGTTTACCGAAGCAAAGCACGTCGTATATATTATAATTATATAAGCAGTGAAAGAAATGGCCCAGAGAATGTGTTATGTTTACCATATTTCTCTGGGTTTGAGAATATTGTCAAGGCCTTGAAACTTTTTAATATACATGTATTGTTTAGCTACGAAAATACTGTTGTAAGCTATAAGTTAGGAACAGCCCTCGTAGTGATAATTGTGTCATATATAAAATACCTTGTAAAGAATGTAATAGGTTCTATGTTGGGCAAACATCTAAAGATTTGAAATGTAGAATTTCGCAACTTAAATACTCTGTAAGACATGGCCAATTGTCTAATGCTTTGTTTGTTCATTTGTCAGAAGATGCTCACCAAATTGATTGGGAGAGTGCTTCTTCTATAACGAATTGTAAAAGCACCTATAACAGAAACATAATTGAATCTGCTTTGATACAGATCACAAACGAAAGTAATTTGAACATTAGCAGTGGCTTATATAACTTAGATCCATTTTTAATAGATCAATTAAAGGGCGATTTAAGTAGGATCATTGGAATACATTTGTCTCACTAATTCATTGTAAATATTTACTATTTTATGCTATAATTATCCATGTTTGGGTCTGTGTGTGGTTGCTGCATCGGATGGGCCAATAGGCCCTCTGCAGTGTCCACGTATTGTACCTCACCTCACTCGAACATTCTCTCCTGCCTATTTACGTCCATTACTCGACCTGTAAAATCACTCCTTCTGAAGATGTATTAATACACGAAAGTACTTAAGGAAATTCCTGTTTCAATTTTCCTCCATGGTCTGACACTGTCACATTTTTAATCACGTGTTTATTTTCGTGATATACATACTTACATACATATATATATATATATATATATATATATATATATATATATATATATATATATATATATATATATATATATATATATATATATATATATATATATATATATATATATATATATGCAGAATAACCACATGTGAAAAATAGAAAATGCTTAAAGCGTTTTCGGCTAATTCGCCTTCATCAGAGCAAAGTAGAATGAAGATAAGATTGCTGACCAGACCTTTATATCCGCCTGGGCAGATCACCTGACCAGCAAAAATAAGTGGAAGAAAGGAATTATAAGAAAGAAGGTAACTGCAGAGTTCTGCAGTTACCTTCTTTCTTGGCATTAATAGGGTATTAATTTCATATCATATTAATTTCATAATTTTATAATTAATTTAATTATGAAATTAATACCCTATTAATGCCACCTCTTGTTCTGTCTTGTGTTGATGAAATTAATACCCTATTAATGCCACCTCACCCCATCCACCTCACTAAAATATATATATATATATATATATATATATATATATATATATATATATATATATATATATATATATATATATATTCTTAGCATCAGGGCTTAGTTGAAATAGGCTTCAATACAGAGTTTACCTATAGGTATAGGCAAGAGCTCATTCGGCATCAACTGAACAAGAAGAAGGAAGCCCTCCAAACCTTTACAGAGCAGGCTGAGCATCTGTTAAACAAATGGACCCAGTACGATATCCATATCCAACTCAAGCAAACCATCAACAGTGAACTATTTAACCTGAAAGAACAACATAAAACTCTTGTAGAAACAAAGACACTCCGTAGGTTAACAGCCCTAAACGGTGGACAGTTAAAGATCCCTCGTCCTAAAGATGGCTACATTAATCTGACTTCTTATGATCTTACCCAGGACCAACGAGACCTCTTAAATCTTGGTCTAAATTGTCAATTCTTATCTAAACCAAAGATGCATCAAAAACGCCTGGAAATCGAAATGCTTCTGGACGATATCCATAAGCTAGAAGACAACAAAAAAGTCATCACCACTGACACACTTCAAGCTGAACTACTTGCAGAAGCAGGGGAAAAAACGAGGAACATATCCATCTACAATCTTAACCCCACGACTCAAAGAAGCAGCGAAACAACTAAAAAATCTGAAAGACGTAACAATAAGAAAAGTCCGACAAGACAGCAGCATATGTATTGATTCCTACCCATTGTGACGGTAACGCGTTGGTGTTCGGCTGTTCAAAAGCTAGGGGTATGGCCTCGTCACATATAGAAAAAAAAATAGAAAATCTGGAACTTCGTCTGTGGTAAGGTAAGGAGAAGACATACAAAACACAAGTAAATTTTAACAATGAAATTTTAATTACGTTAAAGAAAGCAAAACATAAATAAAATGGACACACAAATTCGTATAATAAAAGCAATCAAAATAATAAGAATAATTAAATGGTAAAATGAAAAGTTACGTTAAGACAAATGAACAAATAACAAGAGTATGGCAAACAATGGAAATAGGTGCCGGAATATTGGCTTCAAGCTATCACTTCTCTTAGTACACGTAAGCCTGGGACTTTAGTCTACCAACGAGACGTGTTAACCTGTCGAAAGCACGGGATATTCTGAAGACTGAGGTCGAGGCGGCCCCAGACATCAAGTAGTATGGTGGGTGGAGTGCAGTTGCAGCTAGACCCGTAGCCAATCAGCGATGAGCCGGCGACAAGACAGGTAGTTTGGCGGTTCGAGGTGGAGCAGGCGTTCCTGGCTGCATACGTTTTGCGCTCTGGCAAACCTTGCTGGTGTTGTCGTTGCTGGATTTTTCTTCTATACTTGTTTTATATAGATGTTTATATCGACGTCTTTTGGAGGGAAGAGCAGGCTCAATCTCTTGAAGGAGATTATCGTCACACCATGAATACATGAACAAAATTAGCGACATCCTTAGTGACGACTCCAAATTTCAACGAATCACGAGGAACCTTGTAGAAGACCTTAAGCGGAAAGTAAACAAAACAATTACAGCAATCAACGCAAAGAAAGGTAGTGTGCATTTCAATAAACTTCAAGGCGACTATGGCTTAGGATATGCCTACGGCAATGTTAAGACGCATAAACCAGGTAACCCACTACGCCCTATAATCAGCCAAATACCAACCCCAACTTATCACCTGGCAAAGAAACTCAATGAACTCCTAACTCCATACACTCCAAGTAAGTTTAGTCTACAATCATCAGCAGATTTCCTAAAATTGATCAAATCTACCCAGCCCGATGGAATCATCGCATCCCTGGACGTTGAATCCCTATTTACCAACGTCCCAGTCGACACAACCATAGGAATGATACTGGACAGAGTATACAGAGACGAGAGCACCCCCAAATTAGACATACCTGAGCCACACTTGAAGAGTCTTCTCGAAGCATGTACAAAGGAAGCCCCTTTCATCAGCCCACAAGGAGGCATGTATTTACAAATAGACGGAGTAGCAATGGGCTCCCCCTTAGGAGTTTTATTTGCTAATTTTTATATGGGAACCATCGAAGACATGGTCTTCAGTAGCAGACAAAAACCAACTGTATATTGCCGTTATGTAGATGACATATTCGTAATAGTAAAAGACTCAGATGAACTAATTGACCTAAAAAGACATCTAGAGAGAGAGTCAGTACTCCGATTTACACATGAAAATAGTGAAAATAACAGTGCCATTCCTGGATGTTCTAATAACAAAAACAGGAACCTCTTTAAGTACCAACGTATATACCAAGCCCACCAACATAGGATTATGCCTGAACGGTAGAAGTGAGTGCCCCCAAAGATACAAAGCCAGTGTTCTCAATGCTTATATTCGTCGAGCGTTTACCCACTGCTCTGAATGGAGAAACGTGAGTAGAGAGTTTGAAAGAGTAACTCAGGTATTGGTGAACAACGGATATAGCAACGCGGAAATAAACGCTGCTATAAGAAGACACTTGGACCGTTGGTATAATCCAGAACCTAGAACAGAAACCACAACACCTCCAATAAAATTATATTACAAATCAACCATGCACAGTGAACATATAAAAGAGGAAAGAATAATGAAAGAAATAATTCGTAAAGGAGTAAAAAGCACTACTCCTAACTAAAACATAAACCTGATAATATTCTACAAAACCAAGAAGACTTCCGAACTCCTTATCAAAAACAGCCCGAAGCCGACGGAGAACCCTCTTCAGCAGTCAAGCGTTGTATACATGTACACTTGCCCCCACGAAGGATGTAACCTTCAATCTAAGTACATAGGTATGACGTCGACCAAGCTGACGAGGCGTTTGACATGCCATCTTCAATCCGGTGCCCCTAGGAATCACATGAGACAAGCCCATGACATCACTCTAACAAGAGAAATGTTGAACAAGAATACCTGCATAATAGACAAAACCCAAGATGCAAGAAGATTACAAATTCTTGAGGCAATTCACATAAGAATAGAACAACCTACCATGAACACCCAAATCACGGAACTATTTACTCTACCCACCATGAGTGTAAGGACAAGATCAGAACATAACGATGCCAACACAGAAGACAATGTCCAACATAACAGGCCAATTACACTGGATTAATCTTTGTGTTTAGATAGGAGCTGCCTCGTATGGGCCAATAAGCCTTCTGCAGTTACCTTTATGTTTCACCTCACATTTATCCCTTATGTATCCCCCCATGTTTTCACCTTTATTGTATTATCACCTGACCCAGTGCGGGTATAAAATCAATCAGCATTGTAAGATCTGCTCACTTGAGAATAAACCATGGAGGTTCGAAACGTTGTGCAAATTGTATAAATAAGTGTAATACACTCTATAGTAAATCACTTCTATTTTACACCTTAAAAGTACGAAAATGAGTTTTGGAGAACTCCTATTTCAACTAAGCAATGATGCTAAGAAAATAGTTAGAGGGATAGAAGCCCTAAACCAGAAAAAATTAAATACCGAATATGCGGTCATATTTAATGAAACATGTTTGAAAGAAAACCTGCTGCCAGTATACAACAATAAATAAATATATATATATATATATATATATATATATATATATATATATATATATATATATATATATATATATATATATATATATATATATATATATATACATATACATATACATATATATATATATATATATATATATATATATATATATATATATATATATATTATAGAAGGGAGTACCACCTCCAGCTGGAAGAAGGGGGACCCATAGCCTCGGAGGAAACCACGCATAACGCATTAGAGGGAATGTTTAGATCCCCTCCAATACAGTTTCTGTGTGCTTTTCTCCTACCACCCCCTTCCTTTTTTATTTTTTGTGCTTTATTATGCATTTGATGGTTACAAGATATACATGGGTTGATACAAAAATAATAATGCAAAAAGGTGCTTAAAGGTTATGGATCTCTTGAAAAACACAACAATGGGAAACATTGATGAATGTCACAGACGGGTTCGATCATTGTTGCAAGTCAAACACTTCTTCGAATTCCTCTGAAGTTGGACTAGTGCCCAAGACGCAACAGGCATTTCCCCTCTGAATCGCAACACTGAGGCGCTAGAACAAGAAACTTTTTGCTCTCTGGTCTTTTGTAGCGCTGATCAATTTGTCCCCCAATTCCTTCAGGAACTTCAATGCACATTTTCCCCACGAACCGAGGGTCTCCGAGCCGATCGGAACAAAGCTGTAGCAGTGTGCTAGACCTCTGTATTTAATAATTTTCTGCGATTCCCTGAAAGAAGCAGCACCACCGCTTTCACGTGTGCTGTAGTGGAGGTAGGTACTGGCCAGTGTGGCAGCGCACGTGTAGTCCCATACCACTTGCTTACCATCCTTCCAAGGTAGCAAGGTGACCCCATCAGGGCGCTTCTGAGGGTCGTTAGGTCTGGATAAGTGTGGTTCTCTTTGTGCCGGGCAGCGGGCTGTGGCGAGGCTCCTCGCTCCTCTTGATGATGTCGTTGACTTCTTCATGTCTTGCGATTTTACCCTGTGATTTACGACATACCAGACCATGACGACCATATTGGTCTGCCATCGCAGTTCCGCAGATGCACCTATGTTCGGTGAGGATCGGAGTGCATATATATATATATATATATATATATATATATATATATATATATATATATATATATATATATAGTTTATATATATGTATATATATGTATATATATATATATATATATATATATGTATATATATGTATATATATATATATATATATATATATGTATATATATATATATATATATATATATATATATATATATATATATATATATATATATATATATATATATATATATATATGTCGTACCTAGTAGCCAGAACGCACTTCTCAGCCTACTATGCAAGGCCCGATTTGCCTAATACGCCTAGTTTTCATGAATTAATTGTTTTTCGACTACCTAACCTACCTAACCTAACCTAACCTAACTTTTTCGGCTACCTAACCAAACCTAACCTATAAAGATAGGTTAGGTTAGGTTAGGTAGGGTTGGTTAGGTTCGGTCATATATCTACGTTAATTTTAACTCCAATAAAAGAAACTGACCTCATACGTAATGAAATGCGTAGCTGTATCATTTCATAAGAAAAAATTTAGAGAAAATACATTAATTCAGGAAAACTTGGCTTATTAGGCAAATTGGGCCCTGCATAGTAGTCCAAAAAGTGCGTTCTGGCTACTAGGTACGACATATATATATATATATATATATATATATATATATATATATATATATATATATATATATATATATATATATATATGTCGTACCTAGTAGCCAGAACTCACTTCTCAGCCTACTATGCATGGCCCGATTTGCCTAACAAGCCAAGTTTTCCTGAATTAATATATTTTCTCTAAATTTTTTCTTATGAAATGATAAAGCTACCCATTTCATAATGTATGAGGTCAATTTTTGTTCATTGAGTTAAAATTAACGTAGATATATGACCGAACCTAACCAACCCTACCTAACCTAACCTAACCTATCTCTATAGGTTAGGTTGGGTTAAGTAGCCGAAAAAGTTAGGTTAGGTTAGGTTAGGTAGGTTAGGTAGTCGAAAAACAATTAATTCATGAAAATTTGGCTTATTAGGCAAATTGGGCCTTGCATAGTAGGCTGAGAAGTGCGTTCTGGCTACTAGGTACGACATATATATATATATATATATATATATATATATATATATATATGTCGTACCTAGTAGCCAGAACGCACTTCTATGCCTACTATTCAAGGCCCGATTTGCCTAATAAGCCAAGTTTTCATGAATTAATATATTTTCTCTAATTTTTTTCTTATGAAATGATAAAGCTACCCGTTTCATTATGTATGAGGTCAATTTTTTTTTATTTTAGTTAAAATTAACGTAGATATATGACCGAACCTAACCAACCCTACCTAACCTAACCTAACCTATCTTTATAGGTTAGGTTAGGTTAGGTAGCCGAAAAAGTTGGGTTAGGTTAGGTTAGGTAGGTTAGGTCGTCGAAAAACAATTAATTCATGAAAACTTGGCTTATTAGGCAAATCGGGCCTTGCATAGTAGGCCAAAAAGTGCGTTCTGGCTACTAGGTACGACATATATATATATATATATATATATATGTCGTACCTAGTAGCCAGAACGCACTTCTCAGCCTACTATTCAAGGCCCGATTTGCCTAATAAGCCAAGTTTTCTTGAATTAATTGTTTTTCGGCAACCTAACCTACCTAACCTAACCTAACCTAACTTTTTCCGCTACCTAACCTAACCTAACCTATAAAGATAGGTTAGGTTAGGTTAGGTAGGGTTGGTTAGGTACGGTCATATATCTACGTTAATTTAAACTCTAATAAAAAAAAATTGACCTCATACATAATGAAATGGGTAGCTTTATCATTTCATAAGAAAAAAAATAGAGAAAATATATTATTTCAGGAAAACTTGGCTTATTAGGCAAATCGGGCCTTGAATAGTAGGCCGAGAAGTGCGTTCTGGCTACTAGGTACGACATATATATATATATATATATATATATATATATATATATATATATATATATATATATATATATATATATATATATATATATATATATATATATATATATATGTCGTACCTAGTAGCCAGAACTCACTTCTCAGCCTACTATGCAAGGCCCGATTTGCCTAATAAGCCACGTTTTCATGAATTAATGTTTTTTCGACTACCTAACCTACCTAACCTAACCTAACTTTTTCGGCTACCTAACCTAACCTAACCTATAAAAATAGGTTAGGTTAGGTTAGGTAGGGTTGGTTAGGTTCAGTCATATATGATGAGGTTATATATGATGAGGTCATATATGAGGTTAGGTACGACATATATATATATATATATATATATATATATATATATATATATATATATATATATATATATATATGTGTGTCGTACCTAGTAGCCAGAACGCACTTCTCAGCCTACTATGCAAGGCTCGATTTGCCTAAAATGCCAAGTTTTCCTGAATTAATATATTTTCTCTAATTTTTTTCTTATGAAATGATAAAGCTACCCATTTCATTATGTATGAGGTCAATTTTTTTTTATTGGAGTTAAAATTAACGTAGATATATGACGGAACCTAACCAAGCCTACCTAACCTAACCTAAGCTATCTTTATAGGTTAGGTTGGGTTAGGTAGCCGGAAAAGTTAGGTTAGGTTAGGTAGGTTAGGTAGTCAAAAAACATTTAATTCATGAAAACTTGGCTTATTAGGCAAATCGGGCCTTGCATAGTAGGCTGAGAAGTGCGTTCTGGCTACTAGGTACGACCTATATATATATGTCGTACCTAGTAGCCAGAACGCACTTCTCGGCCTACTATGCAAGCCCCGATTTGCCTAATAAACCAAGTTTTCCTGAATTAATATATTTTCTCTAATTGTTTTTTTATGAAATGATAAACCCACCCATTTCATTATGTATGAGGTCAATTTTTTTTTATTGGAGTTAAAATTAACGTAGATATATGACCGAACCTAACCAACCCTACCTAACCTAACCTAACCTATCTTTATAGGTTAGGTTAGGTTAGGTAGCCGAAAAAGTTAGGTTAGGTCAGATTAGGTAGGTTAGATAGTCGAAATACAATTAATTCATGAAAACTTGGCTTATTAGGCAAATCGGGCCATGCATAGTAGGCCGAAAAGTGAGTTCTGGCTATTAGGTACGACATATATATATATATATATATATATATATATATATATATATATATATATATATATATATATATATATATATATATATATATATATATATATATATATATATATATATATTGGTGTATACTGGCAGCAGGTTTTCTTTCAAACATGTTTCATTGAATATGACCGCATATTCTGTATTTATTATTTTCTGGTTTAGGGCTTCTATCCCTCTAACTATTTTCTTAGCATCAGGGCTTAATTGAAATAGGAGTTCTCCAAAACTCATTTTCGTACTTTTAAGGTGAAGAAAAGAAGTGATTTACTATAGACCCGCCAAACACACACCGAAACTAAGCCGTTGGTACAACGTTCGAACAAGTTTTAACACCTCCTAACCAGTTATAACAACCAATATAGCAAGTTGTAACAACGTTCTAATACGTCATAAACACGTTAAGCCAAGATGTAACAACTTTATTACAAGTTGTAACAAGCGGAAAATAGAGACAGTCTCGGTTTGTGTTTCCAGGGGAGTGTATTACACTTATTTGTATAATTTGCACGACGTTTCGAACCTCCATGGTTCATTCTCAAGTGAACAGATCTTACAATACTAGTTGATTTTATACCCGCATTAGGTCAGGTGATAATACAATGAAGGTGAAAACATGGGGGGATACATAAGGGATAAACATAGGGGCTGCAGAAGGCTTATTGGCCCATACGAGGCATCTCCTATCTAAACACAAAGATTAATCCAGTGTAATTGGCCTGTTATGTTGGACATTGTCTTCTGTGTTGGCATCAATATGTTCTTGTCTTGTCCTTACTCTCATGGTGGGTAGAGTAAATAGTTCCGTGATTTGGGTGTTCATGGTAGGTCGCTCTATTCTTATGTGAATTGCCTCAAGAATTTGTAATCTTCTTGAATCTTGGGTTTTGTCTATTATGCAAGTATTCTTGTTCAACATTTCTCTTGTCTAACAAGAGAAATGTTGAACAAGAATACTTGCATAATAGACAAAACCCAAGATTCAAGAAGATTACAAATTCTTGAGGCAATTCACATAAGAATAGAGCGACCTACCATGAACACCCAAAAATTAAGCCCTGATGCTAAGAAAATAGTTAGAGGGATAGAAGCCCTAAACCAGAAAATAATAAATACAGAATATGCGGTCATATTCAATGAAACATATATATATATATATATATATATATATATATATATATATATATATATATATATATATATATATATATATATATATATATATATATATATATATGAATGAAAACTCACACCCCAGAAGTGACTCGAACCCATACTCCCAGAAGCAACGCAACTGGTAACTACAGGGCGCCTTAATCCGCTTGACCATCACGGCCGTCAAAAGGAAGTGATAGCCGAGGCTATTTGAGCCACTTCCCCGACGGCAACTCGGATGGTAATCTTGGGCATAGCATTTCACCAAATCACCTCATTCTTTGGGGCACACGTGAGGAACACAAATGCGAACAAGCCTGAATGGTCCCCAGGACTATATGCGAATGAAAACTCACACCCCAGAAGTGACTCGAACCCATACTCCCAGAAGCAACGCAACTGGTAACTACAGGGCGCCTTAATCCGCTTGACCATCACGGCCGTCAAAAGGAAGTGATAGCCGAGGCTATTTGAGCCACTTCCCCGACGGCAACTCGGATGGTAATCTTGGGCATAGCATTTCACCAAATCACCTCATTCTTTGGGGCACACGTGAGGAACACAAATGCGAACAAGCCTGAATAGTCCCCAGGACTATATGCGAATGAAAACTCACACCCCAGAAGTGACTCGAACCCATACTCCCAGAAGCAACGCAACTGGTAACTACAGGGCGCCTTAATCCGCTTGACCATCACGGCCGTCAAAAGGAAGTGATGGTCAAGCGGATTAAGGCGCCCTGTAGTTACCAGTTGCGTTGCTTCTGGGAGTATGGGTTCGAGTCACTTCTGGGGTGTGAGTTTTCATTCGCATATAGTCCTGGGGATCATTCAGGCTTGTTCGCATTTGTGTTCCTCACGTGTGCCCCAAAGAATGAGGTGATTTGGTGAAATGCTATGCCCAAGATTACCATCCGAGTTGCCGTCGGGGAAGTGGCTCAAATAGCCTCGGCTATCACTTCCTTTTGACGGCCGTGATGGTCAAGCGGATTAAGGCGCCCTGTAGTTACCAGTTGCGTTGCTTCTGGGAGTATGGGTTCGAGTCACTTCTGGGGTGTGAGTTTTCATTCGCATATAGTCCTGGGGACCATTCAGGCTTGTTCGCATATATATATATATATATATATATATATATAAAAGTTTGTGAGGGTACCACCTCTGGTGCCAATGTGGGGACCCATAGCCTCGGAGAAGAAAATAAAAAGTATTCAGAGGAGACCTTGTGGTCTCTCACTGAACACTAATATTATCTTCTCCTACCACCCCCATTCTTTTGTATGTACACATATATATTTACTTTATTTGAACTTTGTTACAAAAAAGGAGTTACATATGGGTTACAAAGATGGTTGTCATAGGTTGTCGAGTTCCTCCAGCTCCTCAGATGGCGGGCAGGAACCCTGGATGCAGTGCGCATTTCCCCTCTGTATCGCCACACTGAGGCGCTGGAAAAGAAAGCTTGCAGCTCTCGGGTCCCTTGTTGTTTCAATGAGCCTAGAACCCAGTTCCTTCAAAAAACTGGTAGCACTTTTACCCCAGGCGCCGAGCGTCTCAGAAGCAATGGGGACAAAATTGTAGTGGTGATCCAGTTCTCTATACTTACGGGATTTGGCTGCTTCCCTGTGGGTGGCAGCGCCACCTGGTTGTGCAACACTGAGGTTAATGTAGGTGTTAGCCAGGGTTGATACGCACGTGTAGTCCCATACCAACTGCTTGCCATTCTTCCAGGGGTTCACTGTGATACCATCCGGGCGACCAATAAGAGCATCAGAGTTACGGGGCGTTAGGTAACGGGGCTCTCTTTCAGCTGGGCATCCAGCTGTAGTGAGGCTCCTCTTGATGATGTCGTTAACTTCACTGTGCCTCGAGTGCCATCCCCCTGTGCTTTGGCAGAGTAGGCCATGGTGACCGTACCTGTCAGCCACCACCTCGCCGCAAATACACCTATATCTGGTGTGGATTGGGGCAGCAAGGCGGAGGGCCACAGCAATTCGGAGGGCGTGTGGTGTGAGACGCGTGCCAGTTGCCGACATTGGGGTTGCTAACAGGAAATCCCCTGCATGTGGTGCTGCTACTGCTGTGAGGCGAGCAATGTCGTGTTGTGTTGTTGCAGCACCCAGGCACTCTGCAGCAACTTGGTCTACAATGGGACCATCCCAGCTGGATTGCTTGTGGGATTTTGGGGATGGTGGTTGAGGTGATTGGCCTGCACGAGAGGCCCACTCTGTGGCACAGCGTGTAAAATTGGGATCATGTACACCTGCCAGCTGATGTAAGTGGGCAGGTAGAATTTCCTTCACAAGGTCGTCGGATGCTGATAAGGAGGACAGGAAGGCTGGAACAGCGATTTGCGTTGCTGTTCGAACTCCGAGGCCCCCAAGTCTTACGGGAAGAGAGGCTTGTTTCCACTGTAGGTCATCGAGAGAGAGGTTAAGGGCTTTTTCTAGCATTGATTTCAGTAACCGGTCATACTCACTTAGTTTTTGGCTACTGTAAGATGGTGAACACCTCAGAAAGTAGGTTAACCTGGGGAGGGACAGACATCTGGTGATGAGGTAGAGTGCATCATGAGCATCAATATCCTCAATCCTCCCATCCATCCTCTTAAGGTCGGCGATTTTCTTATCAAGGACCTCATCGATGGCTTTCAACCCCAGGGGAGCTCCTAGGAGTGTGCTGTCTTCAGGTTTAGTTTTATGGATATTTGGCAGAAGACCCTCTATTCTCTCTACGATGCCCTGGTTGGAACATATTATTTCACATTTAGAAGGGTTCAGGGTGAGGCCTAAAACTGCACCTTGCTCCTGGATTTTTCTGATGTCCTCCAGGAGGGAGTCTTGGGAACCAGCTAGGGTACCATCATCCAAGAACCAGATGTTAAGCTCGCTGGACAGGACCTCTGTGACTTGTTTGATGACTAAGCAGAAAAGGAGAGGAGCGAGGGGGTCACCCTGTTGGACGCCTTCTCGCGAGTCAATTTCATGTTCGCCAAAAAGTAGCTTAAGATCCATACTGTAGCATGAATGTACAAAAGGGTAGAGGGAAGGGAAATGACTATGAACCGCACGGAGTACAGCATCCCTCCGCACCAAATTGAAGGCATTTTTGAAATCTAGCTTGATAAGGGCCTTTTCGTCTGTGATGTTGGCGATGAAGGCTCGAGCTGCATGGGCTGCCGCCTCACACCCTTGTGGAATGCCAAACCCGAGCTGTTTTGGCTTCAGCATGTTGGCCGCTGCATCACTAACTGTTCTTGCAGCTGCCTTTGCGACGAGACGCCGGAGAGAATTGCCCACAGCTATTGGCCTGATCCCTCCATCCTTTTTCTTTAGAGCACAGAGAGATGCTCCAAAAAAGATAGGTCTTATGGACGCTGGTATGTTGCCAGCTAGACATGTGTTGGTGAATCTGGTTAGTTCCACCAAGAGGTTCTTTGCAATGTCACCCAGTGCAGGGTTGAGCATTTGCTTGAGGTGGTTGGGTTTTAGTCCTGTGAACCCACCTGCTGATCCTGTAGGGAAGGACATGGCTGCTTTATGGACCACAGATTCAGCCACCCAGAGAGGTTCTGCTCCGGTAGCCCCCACTTGTACAATGTTGTCCTCACGCG